>NW_028318193.1:5129166-5430000 GCF_062004578.1 Staurois parvus
GGGTGTAGGATTGCACATGTGGAGGTTTCTATTTGTGTGTTTTTTGGGGGGTTTTGTTTACTTGTTTAAACTAGATGGACTAATGTATTTTTTTTTAACCGAACTAACTATGTTGCTATGTAATACTATGAGTGCAGAATGTTAGCCATCAAATGGGTCTCTACACCCCAAAACTAAATGGGTGTATAGCATATGAAAAGCACACTTAAAGTGATTCTAAAGGTTCTTTTTTTTGTTTGTTTTATAGCAAACATGTCAATGGTTTCACACAGAGCAGCCTCGACCCTCTTCTCCTTGGGTCCTTCGTCAGCGCTCCTGGATCCTCCCCCTTGACCAGTGCCAACAACAGCAAGCCACTTGCTGTGGGGGCACTGGTGCATGCTTTCTGCTGAGCACCGCTCTATGCGTCCATAAGACACATAGAGCTTCAGCTTGGCCCTGCCCCCACTCTCTCCTCATTGGCACACTGGCTCTGATTGACAGCAGTGGGAGCCAATGGTTCCCGCTGCTGTGTCTCAGCCAATGTGGGGAGAGAGACTAGGGACAGCCAAGGCTCCTGTGCACATTGCTGTATCAAGAAGGGGCTCAGGTGAGTATAAGGGAGGGCCTGTGGGGAAAGCAACACACAGAAGGTTTTTTACCTTCATGTATAGAATGCATGAAGGTAAAAAACCTTCAGCCTTTACAACCACTTTAATTTCTGCAAAATGCCATGTGAAAATGTGCCTGTATCTGGTCCTGCTGGCTGGATTTCTCAATTTCTGTAAATATGTGACTAGTTAAATACCTACTGTCCCATGGTTTTATCTTCATGAGATCATTTTTCATCTATTTTCATTGAACAAATATTTTTATAATCAAGTAATATTGTTGATCTGATTTTGACCAATCATGAGCTGTATTGGACTGTATTTTTCTATTTCTGTGTCTTGTTTGACATGTTCTGTTGTATCAATAAACAAAATCTAATTTAAAAATAAAAAGATTCTCAATTAATTTAGTTGATCAGACCAACAGTCTTGCTGATGTTCTAGAACTATGTTAACTATATTTTAAAAGTGTGACAGGGTGTTTCTGACTTCATCCATTTCAGGTACTTATATAGCGCCAAATGCACTGTGTCCCTTGAAGGGTCTGGAGGCACTATCATCATGATGACAGCGTCACCTCCTTCCGTTCTCCATTCTCTTGCTCCTTCCTCAGTGTACTTACCATCTCTCTTTGAAGACCTCTTGCACTCACAGAAGTCCCAACCGCTTTCTACATTTGTCTAGAAATCTAATATTTCCCAGGGATACACTTACACGTGAAACAAATGCATATAAAACATAACATTTTCAGAAAATGATTAAACAGAATAAAGCTGGCATGGCAGACAGAAATATTTTCCAGCTTACAGGTCATCTTCTATTAAGATCATTGCAAACTGCCACTTTCCTTACCCGAATAAGTATTTTATACTGGCATTTCGTAAAAGACTGCAAACACAAAAACGGTCCTAAAGCCCAACTTCAGTAAAGATTTTCTTTTGAGGTTTCTTTTCTTTTAGATAGAGTAGAAATATATTGGAATTTGTGCAAAGTTTTTACTCCTTAAGTATTTATTGCTGAGTTTGTTACTACTGAGAGATTACCTTTCACTTCCTCTATGAGTCACAAAGGTCAAAAGGAATGGGAAATTTCTCCAGTGTGAACAAAGACAGTAACAATAGCACTCTTTTTTGCAGAGTACGGAAATGTCAGAACCCTCTGTTAGCTTTTTATTGCTGACTGTTCTTTTCTGTAGTATTGCCCCTATTATTCTGGCATCATATTAAAAGTGGTGGTATATCCCCTCCAAAAGACATTTTTGGAGATGGGCTTCCTGATAGTATTTTACTCTTTCCATACATTTGTGATTTTTTTTTTAAGCATTACTTTACATATTGTAGATTTTGATTGGCTTTCATAATTGAGATTGCACAGATTAGATGTGGACTTCCACTGTTTGTTTTTGGCATGCATGAAATTACAATGTAGGCACTGAGAACATGGCTCATGATAACTAGTCAGCAGGTGAACTTTTAGCTTATCACTTGCATGACATGACATGTGTTGAATTGACTGCAGTATGTACTGAATTAACCTTGACTAATTCACTCCTAGCGCGGATCTGTTGTTTCTCCCATATATCCTCCTGGAATTACTTCAGCGTCATGATTTTGTGGAAAAGCTCTTTCTGATGTATGTCCTAAGGCATTCAAAAACTTGGTAAAAAGAAATGAAAATGCTAAATGCTCTTTTAAACAGCATGTGCATGAAATTCTGTAGGAAGCTCGACATCCAAGGCAGCCAGAAAATGGTGCATGAACCCAGACCTGGGTAAGGTCAATCAATTAAGAGAGCAAACAAAAAAACTCTAGAGACAAAGGAGAGTCTTGAGAAATATTGCATTAATTTAAACGTGCAACATGAGAATTCTGAGGTATTAGCTTCCTTCTGATGCCTTTTCTTCTTTTTGTGTACCTCCCTGGACACTGTGAATCAAGGGTTCTGAGCTGGTAACACTCTCAAGCTGATCTGCCCTGTTGCCTAAGGCATCCAACCTTTGCCTCTGTGTGCTATTGAGTTACTGTAAAGTTCAGTGGTCTAAAGCTTGATAGATATATACCTTAATTTATGTCTACTAAACAAATCACTTATGTGTAATTCAGCACTAGACCAAGCAGGGAAATAAAGGAGTGGGGGTTGTTTTTAGAGCTTTAAAAGCTTTCATAAATATATTTTAGATTTCATGTTTCAAATGCTTAGTATCCTCTGTTTTACAGTACAGTGAGCTGATTTATGTTAAAGGTGTCTTGAATCTATGTTCAGCAAATGGTTTACATTGCAAATTACAAGCCATTACACTGAAAACAATACCGAAAAGAGAAGAGTTTATTTCTATACAAAGCGCAGCACTTATTGCAATATCTATCTATAAAGTGCACATTAAATAAGTAATGACACTACATATTTGCAAATTTAACTGCATTAATTTGCATATATTTCAAATAAGTATTAACTGGACAGTTAGAATTCCCAAGACAACCCCACGTCCTCCAAAAATCTCTGAAATTAAATTAGTTAAAAATGTGGTGGCAGTGCTGGTACGCTAAATAACAAAAAAAAAAAAGCATGCAATAGCTTATTAACATTTTCCTATGCATTCAACATCAAGGGTTTTGTGTGTATTATGCCACCAGAGTTTTCCAAATGTAAACCATGATTTTAACAGGCACCCTTAAAGCCATACCTACGGAATGTCACTTTTATTTTCATTGTACATGTTTTTTTTTTTTGTACCAGCTTAAAATGATTCACAATACTACTACAAGTATAAATTTGTAAGAATTTGTATATTTGTAGTAGAAACAATGTGTTTGCGACACAGTGCTCACCTATGCCTGTATCACTTTATGTACATCTCCTTTTAATATACATACTACAATAATTATTTCAATATATCTATTTCTTGCAATATCCTCATCCAAAACACTTTTAGTAAATTTTGATAAACATGTTTTACAGTACAGTGAGCTGATTTATGTTAAAGGTGTCTTGAATCTATGGTTAGCAAATGGTTTACATTGCAAATTACAACCATTGCACTGAAAACAATACCGAAAAGAGAAGAGTCTATTTCTATACAAATCGCAGAACTTATTGAAATATCTGGCTATAAAGTGCACATTAAATAAGTAATGACACTACATTTGCAAATTTAACTGAATTAATTTGCATATCTTTCAAATGAGTAAGAACTGAACAGTTAGAATTCCCACAACAACCCTAGTCCCCCCAAAAAAATCTCTGAAATTAAATTAGTTAAAATGTGGTGGCAGTGCTGGTACACTAAATAACAAAAAAAAATCATGCAATAACTTTTTTCTATGCATTCAACATCAAGGATTTTGTGTATTATGCCACCAAAGTTTTCCAAATTTAAACCATGATTTTAACATGCATCCTTAAAGCCATACATACAGAATGCCACTTTTATTTTCATTGTACATGGGGGTTTTTTTGTAGCAGCTTAAAATGATTCACAATACTGCTACAAGTATAAATTTGTTAGAATTTGTATATCTGTAGTGAATTTATACAGCAAGGAACAATGTGTTTGTGACACAGTACTCACCTATGCCTGTATCACTTTTCATGTACATCTCCTTTTATTATACATACTACAATAATTATTTCAATATATCTATTTCTTGCAATATCCTCATCCAAAACACTTTCTCATCTTTCAGGGTGATTCAGTAAGTCACTTGCAACACATTTTTGGGGTTTGGATATAGTCAGAAGCCTTGGGCCAAATTCATTAAGCCTGTGCTATATTTTCATTGTTAGTATCGACACATAACAATTTCATGTAGTTCTAATTTGTGACACTTTTTGGCCCCTTTCACAACAGCAGGTCCAATCAGGTCCATCTATCGGTTTTCAGGCAGACCTGATCGAACAGTCCATTCACCTCTATGGATGGGCAGGTGTAAAAGAAATTGTGTTTGTTTACACCCACCTCTCTCTGATCTGATCCAGTGAGCAAGAAAACCAAAAAATGAAGGAGATCCATCCTCCTCCATGTAGGCAGATAGGATCAGAGGGTAGTCGGATTTATATTGACAGTGGAGTCTGTTACACCCTGCCACCCTTAGAGCAGAGTAGGCTCTGTCCGAATCCGTTCTGCAGAAACAGAGCAGACATAGACCTGTCATCTAGCCGTTCTGCTCCGACAGATCCCCTGCTGATCTAAATGGAGTCTGCCCTGTGTGAAAGGGGCCTTACTGTCTGGAGAAATACTGTCATATCGTGATAGGGAAAGTGGAGGTAAATAAGAACTCTTCCATGTTGGAGGAAACATTTAAATCTTTTGTCCGAGACAAAATTCTTCTGCTACAGATTTGTGCACTCCTTACTGACATATACACCGATCGGTCACAAGTTGCGCACTACCGCAAAAGAGATTTCTAATTATTATTATTATTATTATACAGTATTTATAAAGCGCCAATAGTTCACTCAGCGCTGTACATTACAAAGGGGGACAGAACATGTGACAGAACAATACCAATACAATGCAAAACATGAGGGGATTGAGGGCCCTGCTCTTTCGAGCTTACAATCTAATGAGTACCTATGACACCCTTTATGAATTTCATAGTATGTAGTTAGGTGAAAAATAAAAAAAAGAAGAAAATTTAAGTGAAAAGAGCAAACGTCCACAGCAAATTAATTTTTTCATCAGTCTAGGCAAACAACTGCCTAAACAGAAGGTTAACATTAGTTTCTATCAACTGTTTATATTTGCAGGGAACAGCATGCAATGTAGTTGTGTTTGTATTGGTCATCATGGGTATACAGAGGAAGAATGGGAAACTAGAAATGCTTACAACACTCTGTTATATGCTTTTTTTACATTTACTAGCTATAGATAAATGAGTGGAATCTGCATTATTGCAACGTGAATTTGACCACCACTTTCCCTTTTCTAACATTTCTGTATGGGTTGCCTATTGTTATCAAAAGTCTGAAATTACCAATACCCAGGGGCGGACTGACCATTTGGAAACCCGGGCACTGCCCCAAGAGATGCCCCTGGTAATTTTTTCATAGGCTTTTTTGAGTTTGGGCAAGGACACAGGGGCCTCATCAGTCCACCCCTGCCAATACCTATAGTTGATATATAGCCCTAGATTTGCAGTGATTATGTGAGTGCAGCACAGAAAGCATCATTAATATGGCTCCTGGCAATAAAGAGATTAAATCATATAGACATGTGGAGGAGATGTATTACTTATTCTCAGTGCTTGTCTGCAGCTACAGTGCAGGTATACACATGGAGCATCTAAACTAGTGGTCTCCAAACTGTGGCCCGGGGGCCAGGTGCGGTCCTTTGCTTGCTTTTATCAGGCCCTTGGGGCAGGGCCATCTTAAAAGCATTATGGGCCCTTGGGCAATGTAATGTACTGGGGCCCCTACCAGCCTAATCCAATTTATGCACCTACTCTCAAGAATTCAAGTATGAATAGTTGATATAACTGAAATATATTTCTTAGTACTTTTAATAAAATAATTTTTAAACAATAAGAAAACATACCATAAATCAAAGACTGATCAACACAAATGGCACAGTACAGGGATGGGGGGGAGTCAGGAGGGCACAGTATTGGGATCAGGAGGGCACAGTACAGGTTCTGGGGCACTGCCTGGGACACGGTCATCATCCCAGGACAGCTTAGTTAAAAGCGTGACTGCCTCAGTAAATCCGGGACAGTTGGCAAGTATAATGTAATGCAAAATTATAATAGGGCCCCCAATGTACCTGGGGCCTTTGGACAGTGCCCAGGGGTGCCCAAGTATTAAGACAGCCCTGCCTTGGGGCACTATTTTGATCCACTGATACCAAAAATGGAACATAATTCCCTCCACTGATACCAAAGCTGGGGCACAATTCCTCCCATAAAACCAACAATTGGGCCCAATGACAATAATGATGGGGCACAATTCCTCCCAATGACACCAATAATGGGGCACATGTCCACCCACTGACACCAACAATGGGGTGTTATTCCTCCCACTGATGCCAAAAATGGGACGCTGTTTATTCACACTATTGTCGGGACCTTTTCTATTCCCAATGGTTACAGTCCGGCCCTTAAATCTGAAGGACAGTAAACTGGCCCTTTGTTTAGAAAGGTTTGAGACCCCCTGATTAAAGCAATGCAATGTCTGCCTGGCCTAGGACTGTAATAATAGCTCTGAAAACAAAGTAAAACAAAAGAGATGAGAGGTTATTTTGCAGTTACTAGTTCCCTGCAATGTTAGAGAACTATGGTATTTTTGGAAGTACAGATAGATGATGGGGCTATTATAGATCAAAATGGTCAGTAGACACAAGTAAATAAATACTTGCACTGTATATTTATCACTGCATTTCATATGGAGTTCTCTTATGAGCAAATTTCACAGAAGATATGTATTGTGTGTGTATATGTGTATATGTATGTGTCTATCTACCTATCCATGATGAATTCTATTTACACGCTTTTTTGCCTTTCATTTCAGATTGATTGTTTGTTTCTTCATTTCTAATTGTTTTACGGGTTTGTTATTTTACATCTCATCCACTTAAACAATTAATTTCTCTCGCAAGCTTCCCCCATTTTCCCACACTATCAGCCAAAGCTTGTAGCAGTCATCTTGCACATGAAAGGAATCATTTCTCTCCAGGCTATTGTACAAATGTGCACAATATGACCAGCTAGACTCCTGGAGTATACTGTGCTCATGTGTTTATAGATGCTCTTTAGACTATCATACGGATGCACTGCTTATATGCTGCACAATTGCCTATATTTATGTGAAGGCTGAAAGCATATTGTTGCCATTATGTCTGTAATTTATTCTATAGAACTCCTCAGTGTGGCTGCATAAACAATTATATGTGCATAACGAACACCATCTGAATTGTAAAGTTCAACTGCTCTTTTTTGTTTATGTCACACATACACAGGGTACATATATATAATTGAATCATATTATTTTATCTTGCCAAGAATAGTAGAGTGTATGCATGTTTGTGTGTGTGTGTGCACACGCGTGTGTGTGTATCTTATTAGGTGTGTGTGTCTTATTACTAGTGGACATTCTGTAAATTCAATTCTATAATATTTGCAGCTCAAATGAAACATCAGATTGGGATAACAGTGGGAGTGTGTCCATTGATAATGCTAAATAAGAAAGAAGGCAAAAAAATTGATTCCATAAAATAGCAAATGTAAAGAAACCCAGTAAAACGCACATAGTATAGTGCCCATCGGCACCTACAGTAGTATATCCAGCAAGAATGTTTACTGCCCCTCTTCTGGATCCCTTGGATCAGCATGTGTTTCAAAGGGAGGATGTGATTTAACCGGAAGTGGCGCAAATGTCTGTAAATGCCACCTACCTCTACGCGTTTTACTCATACACAGGTGCCATCAGGAAGCTCAAGAGTGATTGATTAAAAAGAATACTACCTTTTGGATACCACTGCCTCTAACTGATTCAAGACCAGGGGCGGACTGACCATTTGGAAACTCGGGCACTGCCCGAGGGCTCGGGGTAAGTAGGGGGCCCCATGAGATGCCCCTGGTAACCTCATAGGCTTTTTTGAGTTTGGGCAAGGACACAGGGGCCCCATGATCCCCTATTGCCCGGGGGCCCCTTAAGTTGTCAATCCGCCCCTGTTCAAGACATTCCCTTGGGTGAGCACAACTCCTTGAGAAACCTGTGGCTGCACCATCAACTGGTCGATACTTAACTGTTTTATCCACACCTAAGTATTCTGATTCTTGCACACACAGCTGACCATCTTCTGTATTTGTACTTTGTATATCTATGTCATTTTCCTATCCAAACATCTCTTTCTATTCAGAGGTTGATCATTCTTATTTCATACTATGCTGTGCACGGATTGTGGGGATCTACCTTTGCAGTCCGTTTGCAATTGGCTGTTGTTTCATGTTAAGAGGATTATAGTAGGGACGTTTGCTACCTCTAAATTTCAGACCTTATACTTTTTTATAAAGGAGCTATTTGCATGGTAACTGTAGAGAAAATTATTTGTTGTATATGAAAACAAAAGATTTTTTGGTCCGCTGACTATTTCTAAGAACCTAAAAAACTTGGTTATCTAGTAATTAGAGATCTGAGTGCCAAAATGTAATTCAAATGGTTAACACATACACAGAATGTCTATATATCTTTTATTAAGAGATACTCATAGGAACTGGGTAATAATTACATAACGTAGACAATTTAGAATGATTTGGCTATATTTATTAAGTCACACAGCAATGTCCTTTGAGCAGTACCCTACAGTAATAATGAATGTCACTGCTCAACAGTGATGAAATTTACACCTAAGTCTATATCTGCCAAAGTTCTAGTTATTGGCACAGAGTCTATTTCTTCAACATAAAGTAGTATAAAAAGTTGGCTCTGATGAAGAGGCACTGCCTTGAAATGCGTTAGAGGTATACTAAAGGTTGATCATCAAATAAAGCATTTATGGATGAGTGTATTCTTTGTTCGGCAAGATTTTTCTTATGAAAATTATGTGAGAAGAGTGTCTTTATACCACTTTGGTGAGTACAATATTTATTTTAGTCAATTAAAGATTTTAGAGGATCTTAGCCTATGCCAGTGTTTCATTTACAGTATCATGGGGTAACTGAAATTACCTTTCACAAATCTGTCTTCAGTAAACTGGATTATGATTGGCTACTCTAAACTTATGCTAGGCATGGATATAGGTTTGAAATATTACCACAGTTGACAGATACATTTGAATGTGTGAGTGCAAAGAGAGTTTTTTCAGTGGCTGTTGACTGGCTTATGCCAAGCAGCCCAGAATACCCATGTGCAGGAAAAAAATCCCAAAACTATATTAAAATAATGCAAAAAACACATTTAATGGTAAGCTATAGTAAAATACACATTTAAAAGTCACATATAGTAGACAATAGTAAGGTGATTTTCTTGGACCTGATGCTGAAATTAGGATTGAGGCAGCTTTTAACCATAAATAGTCTACCACATGACCTGGGCCTTAACCACTTGCCCTCCAGAGGATTTACCCCCCTTCCTGACCAGGCCATTTTTTGCTATACAGCACTGTGTTACTTTAATTGACAATTGGGTGTTCATGAAGCACTGCACTCAAATAAAATTTACATCCTTTTTTTCCCATGAATTGAGCTTTCTTTTGGTGGTATTTGATCGCCTGTGCTATTTTTATTTTTGCGCTATAAAAAAAGAGACTGACAATTTTGAGGACAAAACAATATTTTTGACTTTTTGTTATTAAACATGTCCAGTAAAAAAATGTAAAAATCTAATTTCATCATAAATTTAGGCCCAAATGTATTCTGCTACGTCTTTGCTAAAAAAAATCCCCATACATGTAAATTAATTGGTTTATGTGAAAGTTATAGCGTTTACAAATGGCAGTATATCTACTGTGATTTATTATTGTTATTTTTACTAGTAATGGCGGCAATCAGCGACTCATAGCAGGACTGCGGCGGGCATTCTGACACTGGGGGGACATGACTTGGTGTCACTGACATCCCCCGTGACACCAATACAGTGATCAGTGCTAATAAAAAAGCACTGACCCAGTACTAATGACACTGGGCAGGAAGGGGTTAACATGTGGAGCGATCAAAGGGTTAACTGTGTGCTGGGTGTGTTTTGCTATGGGGCTGTGTCTGCGTGCTTCACTGTAAGCACACTGATTAGCATGGCTGTGCTTTGCACAGCCATTCAAAGCTGTGCACGAGTTGACAGGGAGGAGAACTCTTTTGTTTACTAACAGTTCTCCCTCCATTGGAGATCCTCTGCAATCATCGGGCACCGGTGAGTAATCACTGACCGGGACCTGGTGATTGACAGACGCGCCGTGAATGGCGTCGCGGGTTGGGCATGTGTGTGCTTCATGCATGCCCCTACCCGAAAATGCAAAATCATATAAATGTGATTTTGCGTACCCATGCCACCCTGTAGCAGTATATCTGCTATATGGCGGACGGGAAGTTCTCTCTCTTAAAATAAAAACATCCCTACTACTTTTCCCAAAGATCTGATCTTATGTCATATCACTAACATGTTCTGTCAGGCACTCTGCTTGTTGGGCAGCCAGATGTTTGCGATATTTATCATACATGCATATGGCCAATTTTGAAAGATTATGACATTCACTATTTAGGATGACTTTGATTCTTGTACTGAAAATAGTTCTTTCAAACTGGCAATATATAGTTATGTGGAAACATTCGTGAAATAATGATCTAGCAAGGTCCGTTCAGCTAAGCGATGTCCAGACATTGACTCTCAGTGTACCATATTCCATACTCATATATCATCATTTTAGTCACCTCCATAAACTCACAATTTCATATTCTGGATTATTAATATACATATTCCCATAAAGATCCCAAGGATCAGATTGCTATGACCCATTATGCTAAAGTAGCAATGTAAAATACTTTATATACAGTGTGTATCTATTTGTGCAATCTCCTATCTTAGATATCCCCACATATTGGCACATTTCCTTGGGATCATTGAACAGCAGGACTGACTAGCAAATATTTAAACAAGTTCAAAACCTTATTGTTGTACCACATACCTAAAAAGGTATATTTTGTGGTACATGCATAGTAAAAATATATCCCACTTTCTAAAAAGGCAAAGGGAAACAATTATTTCTGATGCTGGCACATCCTTCTTATCATAGCCAAGGATGGCCCATACACAGTCAAATTATTATTATTATTATTATTATTATTATACAGGATTTATATAGTGCCAACAGTTTGTGCAGTGCTTTATATAATGAAGGTAGACATTACAGTTAAATACAATTAGTACAAGAGGAAACAGAGGGCCCTGCTCATTAGAGCTTACAATATATAGCAAGCAATCCTTACTATCAGTGTTTGAGTACCAAAAAATAGTATATTGTACAGATACCATGACATTATATGGCAGATAGATAGATACTCCCTGATAGGACAACACACATGACTCAAGCTGCACAGTGTGCCATCATAATTTATTTATTTCAGGTACTTATATAGTGCTGTCAATGTACGCAGTGCTTTACATATATATATTGTACATTCACATCAGTCCCTAACCCTCAGGGAGTGTACTATCTAAGGTCCCTAACTCACATTGATACATACACATACTATGTACAATTTAGACAGGATCCAATTAACCTTCCAGCATGTCTTTGGAGAGTGGGAGGAAACCAGAGTACCCAGAGGAAACCCACGCAGGCACAGGGAGAACATGCAAACTCCAGGCAGGTGGTACCATGGTTGGGATTCAAACCAACGACCCTAGTACTGCCAGGCGGAAGTGCTAACCACTAAGCCACTGTGCCACCCAATTAGAAGGATTTTCCATTTTTACCTCCTAATATGGCAGCACACATAAGGATGACTATCTGCCGTATTGGGGGAGATTTACTAAAGTCGGTGCACTCAGAATCTGGTGCAGCTGTGCATGGTAGCCAATCAGCTTCTAAGTTCAATTAAGCTTTGGCAATAAAACCTGAAAGCTGATTGGTTTCTAGGCAGAGTTGCACAAGATTTTGCACTCTTCAGTTTTCATAAATAGCTAATACTGTGACCTTTAAAGTCCAGCAACCTTTGCATTGCACAATACATTCATATATTTAACAACAAATCTAACACAGTTATACAACAATTTAAAAACATATTAAAAAAATTAACATGAAAGTGACCACAATTCAGTTTCTGTTTAACAAGGCATTGCAGTACAGCATTGAGTATTCAGAAATGCGCTCAGAACAGTACAGTGATTAAATAGGAGAGTTGCTTTTATAACTGAGTTAAAATATCACCTACTGTAAATTAAATTAAATTATGCAGACTTTGGGAAACTTTGATTTTCTTGAGTAGTTTTAATTAGCACTGGCATAGAATGAGAAGCTGTAATTCTGATTAAGGCTCTCTGCATGGGTTCTTCACCAAGTAGGGTGTATAGTTTCTACTATGGCCTGAGGGAGCAATGTCGCACTGTAAGAGATCATCAAAAGCAAACATAGGCTCTTCACAAAGCTGGAATATAGGAAA
Organism: Staurois parvus; assembly: GCF_062004578.1. Lineage (NCBI taxonomy): Eukaryota > Metazoa > Chordata > Amphibia > Anura > Ranidae > Staurois > Staurois parvus. The sequence goes on from NW_028318193.1 coordinate 5,141,843, forward strand.
GTCATCCTAAGGACAGGCCTTTTAATGAAAACATGTGGTCATATGGTTTAAGAGAATGAAGACACACATACACAGACAACCATGGTCAGTCTCTGCATTGAGGATATTTATGGCCTTCTGTTAACTTTTGCTTAACCTTACCTTCTTTGTATGTGGTCCAAAACAAAGTGTATTCCTTGAAGTGATACATCATGACTAGATTCATTATATTAGGCATGCGATAAATCATTTTAAACTGGCAACTAAAATGTGTAGGGATGTAGTACTTTTGCTAAATACCTATTTGTATTTTTCTGCATTCTGTAGCTGGCAGTGGGTTGTAGTCAGCCTAACTGTACCTCAAGAGAAGTGTTTCTCTAAGCATAGAGGGTATTCTCTCTGCCAGATGTAGTTTGAGCTTGCTCCAGCAGAGGTAGCATCATGTGTTAAGGGTATTTGGTTGCCTGGTCAATCAGTGGGTCAAGGGAACCTACCGAGGCATGCTAGGAGAACTATTAAATATCTAAGTCACTTCCTGTTCTGTCTCTTCCTTCCTTGGCTTTTGCACTATCAGAAAACCAGCTTAAGTAGTCTCTCTCTCTCTCCTGGGCCTTGGCCTTAGCAAATACAGTAGAAGCTCCTCCTGGGAGAAACCACTGAAAATGTTGTCTGTTGGAGAAAAAAGTGTAATACCCTGAAGAAACAAGCTGCAACTGTTTCCACATACAGCATGTACTGTAGGTGTGGTAAGTGACCAGTTGAGTGGGAAGGTAAGCTAGCCATAAAGGGCTTGAATTTGTGCTGTGGGTGACCTGTCACTCTTTCCACCTCATTTGTCCTTCATTTTGGTCTGCTTTATATAGTTGTATAGAAAATCCACTATTTATCTATCAGAAAGTGTTTTACAGTGCTAAACTTTCATCCAAATTCTATATTGCTGCATTTGTAAATTTTGAAAGCCAATATAAAGGACAAAAAAAAACTTGTGGGTTTAACAGGGTTTTGTTTGTATAATTCTCCTTTAAGGGGGCATGGCAGGGGGGTGTGCCCTATGCCTACATCATTTTGCTAATAGGCGTCCCTCGTTCCCATCTCAAAAAGTTGGGAGGAATGTGTCAGCACCACCTGGCTCAAACAAATTCAATTTAAAAATTGAATGAGCCAGATGGACCGTATCAGATGCAATCACTGTAAGGGTATTCAGGCAGCTACAAGTGCCATGGCTGCCCTAATACAATGACCAATAGTGGAGATTCCTCTATCTGTGCTGTTTAGTGTGGGTCTGAACAAGATAAAATATTTATGTGTACAGCTAGCCTTATACACAAGAACCTACTATGTTTGCCTGCCTTGGAAGATAAAAAAATAAGATATTTATTGCAGGTACTTAAATAGCACTGTCAATTTTAGGCAGCGCTTTTACATTCACATCAGCCCCTGACCTCCAGAAGCATATAATCTAAGGTCCCTAACTCACATTCATACACACACATACAAGGGCCAATTTGTACAAGAGCCAATGAACCTACCAGCATGTCTTTGGAGTGTGAGAGGAAACATAGTTACATAGTTAGTCTGGCTGAAAAAAGACAAAAGTCCATCCAGTCCAACCATAAAAAAAAAGTTATAATTCTATACCCACAGTTGATCCAGAGGAAGGCAAAAAACCCAGCAAAGCATGATATAATTTGCTCCTGCAGGGGAAAAAATCCTTCCTGATCCCCTGAGAGGCAATCGGATATTCCCTGGATCAACTATACCAAAGTGCCCAGAGGAAACCCACGCAGGAACATGGAGAACATGGAAAGGCTGTGCAGGTAGTGCTGCGGTTAGAATTGACGACCCCAGTGCTGCTAGGCAGAAGTACTAACCACTTAGCCACTGTGCTGCCCACCCCCAGAGCCTCAATTGCCAAGGAACCAGAGATCTGTCAGACTCCAGCCAGCACACTTATATTAATATTTATTATTAGACATTGATCATTTAAAATGTATAGAATATTTATGAAATATAGCTTATGAAAGAACCTGAGCTGATCACATAGTATTACACTTGTTTAATAGCTTTTATTTACAGCAAATTAAGTGTCCACAAATATACAGTATATATATATATTAAGGCAGTGAAAAGAGCAATCAAAACATATAAAGAGCACAAAAATGTTCCTCTTTGGCTATTATTAGAATTATATTATAAATTAATATATATTATTTATTATTACAAATTAAATAAATAATACATTAATAATAAATATTATTATAAATTAATGGGTGCTTGGTGCATGGCCCTCACACCTATCCTGCAGCTGCTGCACCCCCTCATCTCTGCCCCACCTTGTCTCAGCAATCGGCAGCAGAAAGGACAGATCTCCTCTGACAGATCCTGCACTACTCTGTACAGCCACGGAGAGAGGCTCATCTCTGCCCCTCTCCCATCTCAGAAGTCAGAAGCAGAGAACTTCTACAGATCCTGTGCCTCCCTGTGCAGCCGCAACTCCCTCTTGTCTCTAGCTCCCCTGGTCTCAGTATTCAGCAAACTCCAGCAGCTGACTCCTGCCTTCCTCTGGTCCTCCTTCGGCCCCTGCATTTTCTGCTTCTAAGATCTGCCCCCAGCTTCTTCCCATCATCAGCAAAAGATAAGGGGGGTGCACTGTGATGTAAGGGAGGGTGGGGGATGCTTGACTTCTGATGGCGGGGGTGCTCTGAACAGCTAGTCTTACAGATACAACTGGCCCTTTGAGCGCATAATGCTGATGAGGCCCACGATTAAATGGGTTTGACAACCCTGCTATAGAATATAGGTCATATGGGCAGCACAGTGGCTAAATGGTTAGCACTTCTGCTTGGCAGCACTTGGGTCATTGGTTTGAATCCCAGCCACTGCACCACCTGCCTGGGGCTTGCCTGTTCTCCCTGTGCCAGTGTGGGTTTCCTCCCACACTCCAAAGACATGCTGGTAGGTTAATTGGCTCCTGTCTAAACTGGCCCTAATATGTGTATGTATGAATGTAAGTTAGGGACCTTAGATTGTACACCCCTTGAGGGTTAGGGACTGATGTGACTGTACAATATGTATGTAAAGCACTGCATAAATTGATGGCACTATATAAGTACCTGAAATAAATAAATAATATACTGGAAAAAGCTGCTTAAAATACAAAGTCTCTAGGTTCCCTGAATGCAGTGATAGTGCAGAAAAATGCCAGAAGCAATACCCTAGTTTTAAATAGGATAGAGAAAGTCCAAAATTTAGGAGGAACCAAAATACCCCCCTTTTTCATAACCTTAGAGCACGGGTGTCAAACTGGCGGCCCTCCAGCTGTTGCCAAACTACAAGTCCCATGAGCAAGATTGACAGTTACAATCATGAAGTTACAAGCATGACTCCCAAAGGCAGAGGCATGATGGAGCTTTCGCAACAGCTGGAGGGCCACCAGTTTGACATCCCTGCCTTAGACCATTCCAATTTAAAAGAAAGCTGATGAGGACAATACATTATTAAAAATAAATCAAATCAAATAGTTCAATGCTTACAAAAGGAGTTCTATAAGCCACTCCTTGCTTTGTTTACAGTGATGTCATTGTGTCATATGCAATCATGCCATTACAATGATGTTGCGGTGCTTATAGGGCCTGTTTCACCTCCTGCAGCACTGAGTACAAGCTTCCACCCCCCAGGTCAAAAGCATGTCTGCTATGATAGAATTCACATTTAGCTATTTCAGTAGACTATGGTCTGTTTTGTTTCCTTCGTCTTCTCTTTGTCATTTCTGAAGCATAAACGATTTCTCTGAATGGTATAAACGACTTTTCTCAAATTACTTTATGGCTTGCTGCAAAAAAGTTATACTTTTAATTTACAAACATAACTTTCCTTGGCAAACTTTACATTCCACATTCTTACAGACAGACATACTGTTGTGTGCTAAGCTAGGCTTCACAGGCAGAAGAAGGACTTCAACACAGAGATTAGACTCTTGCATGTTTCGGGAAGTGAGGAGAAAAGTGCACTCAACGCACATGTTGCAGTGTAAATGGACCCTTAAAGTTTAAAATAAACTATTATACAATCTTCAGAAGTTTTGCCCCTGATAAAGCCAGCATACATCTAGCCATTTTTTTTCAAGATGCCCCCCACACACACATGTCATGTTTCATTTGTCATCCAGTTGCCTTCCCCCTTTTCAAATACTGTTCATCAGACTTTTGGTTCTTTTCAGGAAATAGGGTGGGTCAGTGGAAAAAAATGGAGCATTTTCCTGTCACTATTTTCCACCAGTAGAATAAAGTGGGTAAGCGTCCACTATTCTGCATTGTGTACCTCAAAGCAACTCCCTGTGTACCATGTCTTTCAAATTTAAAAGAAGGGCACCTTTCTAAAGATTGGTTCTAAAGACTCAAAGTTTTTAACCTTCATACGTTCTATGCATGAAGGTAAAAAACCTTCTGTGTGCAGCCTCACCCCCAGCCCCCGCTAATACTCACTTAAGCCCCCTCTCGATCCAGTGCTGTACACTGGAGTCTCAGCTATCCCGGGACTCCCTCTTCTCACTGGCTGAGGAAGAAGCAGGAGCCATTGGCTCCCACTGCTGTCAATCACAGCCAGTGAGCCAATGAGAAGAAAGAGGGGGCTGGCTGCTACAAAAGTAAATATCTCCTAAATGGTGTACATTTGGGAGACATTTACTGTACCTATAGGTAAGTCTATAATAAGGCTTTACTGCCACTTTAATGAAATCTGAGTTCTCATTGGCTGAGACAGAAGCAGGAGCCATTGGCTCTCACTGCTGTCAATCACAGCCAGTGTGCCAATTAGAAGAGAGAGAGGGTGGGCCAAGCCATGGCTCCGTGTGTGGACACACAGAGCAGCGGGTACCTCCATAGCAAGCTGCTTGCTATGGGGGCACCCAACAGGAGGGAGGAGCCAGGAGAGTCTGCAGGAGACCAGCTAAGAGGAAGATCTGGGCTGTTCAGTGCAAGACCACTGCACACAGCAGGTAAGCGTAGACATGTTTGTTATTTTTTCTTTAAAAAAAAATAAGCCTTTAGAATCGCTTTAACTCTTCCATTGTTATCTCCATTCCTAACAAAGACATCCAGGGGTTTATTTACTAAATCCAAAAAGTGCAAAAGCTGGTGCAGCTGTACATGTTAGCTGAAGAAGGTGAAACAGGAAGGCGCTTCTAAGTGCAGTATTCCAGGTCAACTTTAAAAAAAAGCAGTTAAAAACACTTTGCCTTCCTGTGTCACCTTCTTCTGCACAGAGTTTGTCTCCACTCTTTAGAAGTGCTGCTCAGTACCGGTTTCTCTACACACCATCCATCATCAGCTGCCATACTTCCACAGCATCGTCCACCAACGCGCCCTACTACCTCCCTTACATGTTAGCTGATCAGCTTCTAACTTCAGCTAGTTCAGTTAAGCTTTGACAATAAAACCTGGAAGCTGATTGGTTTCTATGCAGATCTGCACCAGATTTTGCACTCTCCAGTTTTACTAAATAAACCCCCTAGCCTCCTACTACTGCATCCACTAATACGGTTTCATTCATACGGTCTTAAAAAAAAAATGCATATACAGTAAAAGCTATATGAACATTCACTTACCTGAAACCGAAGCCCTCCAGCAGCGTGCTGTCACTGGTCACGGTGCTTCCATCTTCACACAGTCTTCCTTAAGGGTTTGCGGCTTCAGTCATATGAATGGCTGAGCCAAGATGATGTCACAAACCGTGATGTTCCTTCAGAACAAATGCGCCAGTGAACCGGCTGCTGCAAAAGTCAATATCTCCTAAATGGTGTGCGTTTAGGAGACATTTCTGTACCTATAGGTAAGTCTATAATAAGGCTTTACTACCACTTTAATGAAATTTGAGTTTTTACAATATTTTACTGATAATACAGCTTTATTGACGTCATATTTTGTGCACAGAGGGGATCTTTTCACCAACTCTGTCTTATCCTTTATTACCCTTTGTTAACGTGAACCTGTGCCCACAGTATGAACACCAAAGTGTTTGCCTATTATGAACAAGAAGTAAAGCATTGAAAAAAAGAAAACTATAGGCTTTGTGGATACATTAATTTTATAGTTCACAACAGAGGCACTGACATCTTTTTTCCTATTCCTTTCTATTATTATTATTATTATTATACAGTATTTATATAGCGCCAAAAAGTTTGCTCAGCGCTGTACATTATAGTGGGAAACAGTACATGAGACCAGGGGTGGACTGACCATTTGGAAACTCGGGCAGTGCCCGAGGGCCCAGGGTCAGTAGGGGGCCCCATGAGATGCCCCTGGTACCTTTTTCATAGGCTTTTTTGAGTTTGGGCAAGGACACAGGGGCCCCATGAGTTGTCAGTCCGCCCCTGCATGAGACAATACAGTAACAATACAATACACAAGGGGTTCGAGGGCCCTGCTCCTTGGAGCTTACAATCTAGGAGGGAGGGGATAGTGGTACAGGAGGAAATGGCTGTGGGGGATGGAGTGGTAGGAGGAGTGGAGGAGATCGGCTGTTAGGTGAGGGGGGGGTAGGCTTCCCTGAATAGATGGGTTTTCAGGGTGTGCCTAAAGGTGAGGAGGGTAGGTGACAGTCTGATGGATTGGGGTAGGGAGTTCCAGAGGATGGGGGAAGACCTGGAGAAGTCCTGGAGTCAGGCATGGGAGGAGGAGACCAGGGAGCTAGAGAATAGGAGGTCATGTGAGGAGCGAAGAGTACGTGTTGAGTGGTATTTGGATATCAGGTCGGTGAGTTAGTTTGGGGCAGTATTATGAATAGCTTTGTACATCAATATATTAGATTAGAATCTTGTTCACCTTTCAGCCCTCCATTGTAAACGCATAGCAGGTGTTTTTAAGCTGTTAGAAGTTGACTAAAGCCCAACGTTTAAGTCTTTGCTGTGATTTTTGTGAATATTTGAGAATTAATTAATTAACATAAATAGCAGAAATGGTCAGAGATGTCATTTTAAAGCTCTTTTTCCAATTGTTAGGAATATAGAATTAGTTTAATGTTGATAGTCAGGACACAAGTGCACTTTAAGGCCTCATTTATATGGACGTTTGGAGGCGCAGGCAAAGTCTGGTAAAACGTCCCAGTGTGTTCTCATGGATGGAGAGCTGTAGGAGGCACGCACAAGCCACAAACATAGGTGAATGGCTGTATGTGGTTGTATTTGTGTCAATGCCAATCCTATTTTTGCATCATCATTTACCTGCACGTGCACATATAATATATTCCCTGAGCGCAAAATTGGGGAATATGTCATACACACATGCATGTGAATGAGGCCTATGTTTTAAAAGAATGCATTTTGTACTCTTCTTGTTCTCTTTGTATTAACTGTTTTTTTACCTTTGCTCCAGCTGTAATTTTGTATAATGTACTATTTGAGTGCAGTCTATTTCCTGCTTTTTTTTTTAGGGCTCATACATACTTATGGCAGCCCTTGAAAAACGATTTGCAGTGGCTCCGAGCATGGTGAACAAGTGGCTGGAAGGCTATATGTCATATCCTCAGTTACTGTTTTAACTTTGGAAGCCTGCACCACCACACCACAGCTGTGTGCATTACATGCAGTTGCATGCCAGTTGTGGCGTTGCCCCATTTAATTAAATAGTGGGGTAAAATGTTTGCAACGGGTGAAAAGCATAGCATTATAAATGCAGCATGTGTGCCACTCCATCCAGCCTCCATTGTACAGTGCCTTGAAAAAGTATTCATACTCCTTTAAATTTTCCACATTTAGTCATGTTACAACCAAAAATGTAAATGTATTTTTTTGGGATTTTATGTGATAGACCAACACAAAGTGGCACATAATTGTGAAGTGGAAAGAAAATGATAAATGGTTTCCAAATTTTTTACAAGTAAATATCTGAAAAGTGTGGCGTGCATTTGTATTCAGCTCCCTTTACTCTGATACCCCTAACTAAAATCTAGTGGAACCAATTGCCTTCAGAAATCACCTAATTAGTAAATAGAGTCCACCTGTGTGTAACTTAATCTTGGTATAAATACAGCTGTTCTCTGAAGCCCTCAGAGGTTTGTCCCACTTTGTGTTGGTCTATCACATAAAATCCCAATAAAATACATTTACGTTGTAAAATTACAAAAATGTGGAAAATTTCAAGGGGTATGAATAAATTTTCAAGGCACTGTAGCTTGGGGTTGTAAAACAGCAGCTCAACTATCTATTTTTACAGCACCCCTGGCTGTAAGTGTGAGCAATACCGTACTTAGCCAAAAATGTCACATGTAGATAGAATAATGCAGTTTAAATGCAAAAGTTGGATAAAATTTAATGTGCACATCCCACCTGCTACAAGTAACCCTTCTCATCAACACCAAGCCTCTTCAAGTGAACATGCTACAATGTATAGGCATAGGGGGAGCAGATGTATCCCAGGTTACAATTGTTAATGAGCCCTAAAGGAACAAGGACCTCTTCTGCAATTTACTTCCCTAAGAGTTGCTGTTTTCTGCATCTGTCCTCATTTATCTTACCTGAGCCTGTGGGTTCTTTCTTCTCTCATGCTGAGAACATAAACATCTCAAGCCAGGGAGGCTTTGATAAGGCTGAACAGTTTCAGTTGAGGAGCTTTGAGGTCTTCCTGCTGGGTTCAGGTCACTGTATGATGCAGAGGGCTGTTGGAGATTTCATGGAGAATAAGATCAAACCCTGAGCAGGACCTCTGCTTCATTTCCACATCTGATAATACTTCCATTTTCCATTTCTATAGAGCTGTAAACAGAGGTCCTGATCTGAATAAGCCCCGGTTCACACTGGTTGACTAGGCATGAGACTTGTGACACAGAGTCGCAGGAAAAGTGAAAAAACATTCATTTAAATGGCAAATGTTTTATTCAATGTGACTCAAGTTGCAGTTTTTTTTCAAAGGTTCCTGCACTACTCTGATGTGACCTCAATGCAGCTTATGTCCCATAGACTCTAATATCACATTAAAGTCACAAGCAAGTCACACTCAAAATAACACAATAGGGTCGCAGCAGTATGAACCAAGGCTTAGACTCCTAATTAGACTCCTTGGACAAAAGTCAATTAAAAAATGGACTTTTGACAAGCTGACAAAAGTGGGCAACAGGGCCATGCATGGCTCAAATGTACACAACTTTCCAGTTTCAATGGTGACTAAGTGGTCATTACAATACACATTATTCAGGCCATGGTTCACTGTTGTCAACATCAGGAAACCCGCCCAGAGAAATAACATCACCAGAGTGTCTCCATGTAGAAAAGGAAGTGGCTGCAAATGCTCTGCAGGTGATCATTAGCACAAAGGTGCAACAAAGGATAAAAAAAAACATGAAAACAAGTAATTTATTAAAAATGAAACTGGCAACCATTTATGATACACATTGCTTAAGCACACTAAATGTCATTAAGTTGGGCTTTATAACCTTCCTAAAAATACTACAAGACTTTGGTACAAAAGGACATTTTTAACCACTGATAACTTAGCTGGTAACAGCATGCATGGTATTTCATTTACATGCACTCAGACATTTACATTACACCCTGGTATTCACATAGCCTGCTTGAATAACAATATATAAACTTCTTAGTATAGTCAACTGATGACTTTATCACCTTAGGCAGTGTCATTGTAGAAAAGAAGGTAGGGATTAGCATATGGAAGGTGAGGTTAATCCCTGTAATTTTTTACCTCCCCATCTATCTTCCTATGTTTACTTTGTTAAAGAACAATCCTATTCCATTATGGTTGGACATGACAGTTCCTTTCTCATATGGAGTGTCATTACTGGGACTGGAATTTGGATGCACTCTTCAGAAAATAACTATAATTTAAATTTCCCACTGACTGCTTGAGGATTACTTTCCCACATTCCCAAAAAGAGTGGAAATAAACCAAGTAAAGCAGTAATGTCATACAAATAAAAAGACCAGCTTTTTACAAAGTGACAAGATATTGTATTTCAGATGATACATTCTGGACATACCTACATTATATACAACATGCACATATGAAAGTTCCTGAGAACATTGTTTATGGGAAAATCTGTGCTGAGAGCCTGCCCTGCCATTGCTAACTTGGGAAGGTACAGGTACAGTGGTACAATGTGCACAGACTGAGATACACAGGTTCTGCAGAAGTAGAATAAGTAAAAGAAATGTCTCTTAATGCTGCAAGGGGCTGACCTCCTGTATGAATGAGTCCTTGGTTATACCTTGGCATATTTTAGGCAAATAAGTCATACATGTTTGAAAATGTCAGATGGCAATGGACTTGCTGAAACCTGGGAATTAGACTATGTCTACCCTTGCAGTGCCCCCTTCCCCCTGAACTGCAAGGATTAAATGTTCATTAAGTCTCCTTTGCCCTCCCTCTTTGCCTGGCCTGCCAGGCTGCAAGCTCAAATAAGGGTCTGTTACAGGGGCGGACTGACCATTCGAGCACTCGGGCACTGCCTGAGGGCCACGGGTCAGTAGGGGGCCCTATGAGATGCCCCTGGTACCTTTCATTGGCTTTTTCATAGGCTTTTTTGGGTGTGGGAGAGGACACAGGGGCCCCATGATCCCCTATTGCCCGGGGGCCCCATGAGTTGTCAGTCCGCCCCTGGTCTGGTATAAATTTTTGGTGGGAACCTTGATTTTTTTTTCATGAATTTAGCATGGATTTCCCCCGTAAGTCCATATTTGGAGGACTTATGCCTTTTTTTATATCGTGGGGTGCCCCTTAACTGCTTCCTGCCAGGCCTATTATAATATGATGGCCAGGCGGCAGCTCTCTCGCCCACCAGACACAGCGGATAACAGATCAGTGTACCGGGCCACTGCTGGTTGCACAGTACCATGTGATCGCTGTGACCATTCGCATTCATTGTGTACTATTGTGTTGTTTGTTGTGATTGGTCACTGTGATCACATGGTACAGAAAGGACCAATCACAGCCCATCAGTAACATGATTAGCTGTGGCCAATCACAGCTAATCACAACAATACACACTTGATGAAAGGATTCTTTCACCACAAATTGTTGCTGATAACAGTGATTATCACTGTTATAAACGATCATAGTGTGTAAAAAAAAAAAAAGAAATCTTAATCACCTCCCCAGAGTAGTACAGTGTTACTATGTTAACACTGTACTGCCCTGGTCACAGCATGTAAAAAAAAAGAAAAAAAAGAATTTTTTATGCTACTTCATTTTCCAAAACATTGTAAGAAAAAAAAAATGTCCCCTTCAGAAAACTCGCCATGAATCTTACAAAACACCTTGGGCTGTCTGCTTTCCAAAGAGGGGGGTATTTTTACTGTCCTGGCATTTTCAAACCTGACAAAATGAGGCCTTCAGTACATCAGGATTGATTGGTTTTCAAATATGTATATCCCACATATTGTCACCAGTCAGTTTCCCTGATTATAGCCACACCAGTCATATGATGACGCTGTACTGCACTGGTGACAGTATGTAAAAAAAAAAAAATTTTAGACTACTTAATTTTTCCAAAAATTGTGAGTACAAAATTACACTTTCAAAAAACTCGCCATGAATCTTACAAAATACCTTGGACTGTCTACTTTCCAAAAAGGGATCATTCGGGGGGTATTTTTACGGTCCTAGCTTTTTTGAACTTTATGAAATGAGGCCTTCAGTACATCAGAATTGATTGGTTTTCCAATATGCATATCCCATAGTTTATCATTTCTATAACTTTCCTACAGATAAAAAGTATACAGTAAATATAGCAGATTGCATTTTGACTGACATTCTGAATAAAGATTATTTATTTACAACATTTTATAACAGAAACAAAGAAAAACATTTTTTTTTAAGTTTTGGTCTTTTTTTGTTTTTTTTAGCAAGTAATAAAAAATCCAGTGGTAATCAAATACCACCAAAAGAAAAGCTCTATCTGTGTGAACAAGATGATAAATAATTCATTTGGGTTTAGTGTTGCATGACTGAGGGCAGGAAGGGGGTAAAAGTGTCTGGTATTGAAGTGGTTACAGTTCATAGTTGAAAGGCCTGGTAAGAATTATGGAGGGAACCCCCATGCCGTTTTTTCATTAAACTATCCCTGGCTCCTCAGTTTACTTAGTGCTTCCTAACCAGTAAATGAATGAGGTTGGGTGATGTCACTGGTTTCTAAGGATGCAGCTGATGCAGATAGGAAGAAGGAAGCTGCAATATACACTCACCAGCCACTTTATTAGGTACACCTTGCTAGTACCAAGAAAATATCCCCCACACCATTACACCACCACCAGCTGGAACTGTTGATACAAGGCAGGATGGATCAATGCTTTCATGTTGTTTATGCCAAATTCTGACCCAACCATCTGAATGTCGCAGCAACCAGTCTGCCCATTCTCTTCTGACCTCTGACTTCAACAAGACATTTTTGTCCATACAAATGCCACTTACTGGATATTTTCTCTTTTTCGGACCATACTCTGTAAACCCTAGAGATGGTTGTGTCTGAAAATACCAGGACATTAGCAGTTTGTTAAATACTCAGACCAGTTCATCTGGCACCAATACCATGTTCAAAGCCACTTTAATCCCCTTTCTTCTCCTTTCTGTTGCTTAGTTTAAGCTTCAGCAAGTTGTCTTCACCATGTCTAGATGCCTAAATGCATTGCGTTGCTGCCATGTGATTGGCTGATTAGCAATTTGTCTTACTAAGCAATTGAACAGGTGTACGTAATAAAGTGGTCGGTGAGTATATAGTAGTAGTTAAAAAAAACTGCTATATCCCTGCCAGCAGAACACAATGACTACTGCTAGCGGCTATAGCTGCATGCAGTAATCAAATGATAAAAATCCAACAGGCTGGCTGTACCCGAGCTGATAAATGGATCACCTTAGGTACAATCAGCCTGCCCATAGATGGGTCGAATCTTGGCCGGATCCTGCTGAACCAATTGAGATTGGATCTATCTATGGCCGGCTTTACTATCAGGATCAGCAGGTGAAAATAAAAGGAAAAAAAAACTCAATATGCAGGCACCATATCCTGCAGTAAAGAATCGTTTTGTTTTTGGGTTTAGATCCAACTCTGGGAAGTAGAAAAAAAATCTATCCTGGCAGTGGAGCTCCCACACACTGCAAGGGTTAAATGCCTGTTATGTCTAGGGGGTAGAGGACCAAGCGGTATTACTTATCCAAATCCATGGTCCAACTCTGGTGCTATCCTCTTCTACCTGAAGTTCCACTCTGTGGGGGTCCCTCAGTATCATCACATACAATGCGGAGCTATTAACCCTAGATTGTATGTGTCCAAATCCATGGTCCAACTCTCGTGCTATCCTCTTCTACCTGAAGTTCCACTCTGTGGGGGTCCCTCAGTATCATCACATACAATGCGGAGCTATTAACCCTAGATTGTATGTGTAGGAGGCAGGGGCAGACTGACCATTTGGAAACTCGAGCACTGTCTGAGGGCCCAGGGTCAGTAGGGGGCCCCATAAGATGCCCCTGGTACCTTTTTTATAGGCTTTTTTGAGTTTAGGCAAGGACACAGGGGCCCCATGATCCCCTATTGCCCGGGGGCCCCATGAGTTCTCAGTCCGCCCCTGGTAGGAGGCATGCGGCCACAGTCGGGAGCACCTTAGAGAGGAGACTTTGAAAGACTTGTCGCACAGCTGGAAGGATCCTGCTGGAGTAAAGAATAAGGCAGGTATTACACCTTATTCATGCACCCCCAGACTTAACAAACATTTACTCAAAAACAACCTCCTTCGCTCAAATGTGGTACTTAGAGTCTGATTGAATTTCCACTCTTCTGGCTTATGGGTATGACGCTAGTATGCCTTGCTACCCTCTTAGGACTGTGGGTGTCCCTTCATGCACAGAACTACAAAACAACAAAGACAGGACGCATCAGCCTAGCTCATTACCTTAAAATACTCTTTATTAATTAATAAAAGTAAATTCCATACTTACCAATTGAGTAAACAGACGTATCAAGACGTGACTGTTGCCAGATGAACAACTCATGACTTATAGAGGTACCCTTCAACGTCCAGTATGGCTTACAAGTTTTGAGGGGCAACCCCTCTTCCTCAGAGCCACTGCAAGGGTATTTTTTTTTGTTCTGCCCAAAGTTTGGTAAGCTGGGTGAACATTCTGTATGTAACAATGTCACTATCCTTTCTGGGAAGCATTAGCAGTACAGTGTTTTATTGTAGTCTTTGAGTTGATGTACACAACCTAGACCTCTATGTATGTTGCTTGTATATGTATGTGAGGCTGATTTAATAAAAAAAAAGTTGAGAATGGTTGCCAAAAAATTGTGTGAATAACTTAAATTATTCGATCATGTAAAAAAGCATCTGGACATGATTGGGTATTCAACATAAGCAGGGATCTGCTTTTCACATGACTTGATAATTAAAGTGAATATTCACACATTTTTAGTGAATTAGCACTACTGTAAAAACTGGTAAGCAGCAACTTCTACAACATTTATATATATGTCTTTTCCTCCTGTGCTGGATTTCACAGCCCTATAAGCCAGCCCAATTTTTATTATTCAAAGCTATTACTGTTTGTTTTTTTGTTTCTTTGTTTTTGTTTTGTGTTTTTTTTTAGCTATCAGTAGGAATAGCATTGTTGATTCATCCTAGATTGTAAACTCTAAGGAGCAGGGCCCTCTGTTTTCTCTTGTACCAAATAGTATTGTAACTGTAATGTCTACCTTCATTTTGTATAGCGCTGTGCAAACTGTTGGCATTATATAAAACTTGTATAATAATAATAATAATCATGTTTTGGTTTTACTAAATATTGGCACTAAGACCTGTCAGCCTATGCAGAATCAGACAATTCTGGAATCCAGGCAATCATAACCTGTATGATTTTTTTCTACAGAGTTGACATGCATGGATTCAGGAAGAAAAAAAAAAAAAAATATATATATATATATATATATATATATATATATATATATGTGTGTGTAAGTAATTTGCAGCTTGACCAATTTTAGTTTTCAAGCCAATTTGCTCATTGCTAGTTTCATTAGTCTAGTAATAATTATCAGCAATTAGAAACATCACTTTAATATATACTAAGCATAGTAAATCCCAATTGCAGGGTTTTTCCTATGTATTTGTTTTTGCACCTAATTGAAACTTAAACACATTAAAGGCTATAGAAGGTTCCCCTTCAGACAAGTCCTCCTAGGTGGTGCAGTCATCCATGCTCATAAATAAATACAGTTAACAGAAGTGTGAGCACAGGCACATAGTGTGTGAAATGTTGGGAAACAAGAAGAGTGATAAAAAGTTACCTTTATTGAAACTTTAAAAGCCAATTTTTTTTCCATCCTTTAAAAAAGTAATTTTCTACCTGGCTTGAATAGCTGGTGAGATGCACCTCTGCCATGCATGACTTGTGTGGCATGCCAGTTTGGGGAAAGGTACTACATGCCATTTTTCTGCAAACTCCAAGCTGCTTTTTTTTATTTTCTCTCACCCTCTCCCTGTGGATGGGCTAATTCGACCCAGAAGTGCAGTACAGACAAGGTTTGGCTTCCCCTTAGCACTTTTCTTTCCCCCTAGCACTGCCCACGTCCCATTGTAGTTTACTTGCACACTTAATCTTCGGCTCTCTTTTAAAAAGAGGAGGGGGTGTGCAGGGAGAGAGGGATAGGGGGAGGTTAAATACATGATCGGTGTAGTGAGGGGAGTCTGACAGAAGCAGCCAGTCCTAACAGTGTGCAGCCAGGGAGTAAGAGAGGCTAGGCACTATGCTACAGGGGGAGTCAGTTGATTTACAGTAACCTATATAAGGCACTCTGCCCCCCAATAAATGCACTTCTGCAGTCTGATGAGCTTCCCAGACTGATGGCTCTGTACAGACAGACCACCCTCTGATGCTAGTAGTCCTGCCTCTGGATGGTGCTCTTGGAAAAGTTTGGAGGTGAAGTGCTCCAGCACAGGACCCTGGTCATCTCCTGCCTTACCTGTGAGCTTCTTCTGCGGTGGAATCCCAGATGGCTGGATGTCTGATGGATCTTTTCCCTGAGTAGGACACTCTGCAAAGAGGAGGTGGCTGCTGGGTTGACCCTGTGGTTTTTTGGAAAGTGACAGATGATCCCAGGATTACCAGCACCACATGTCTGCCGGAGTTGGGTTTCTGGTGGCTTATCTTGGTCTCCTGGGATGTCCAAGAACTTAGGTTCCTCCACGCAATATGCTACCTGCATCCCAACCAGGGAGCCTGCCTGCTGACTCTGCCCCATCAGCTGTAAGGTACTCTACTGCCTATCTCACCATGCACAAACAGTCCTGTGTTGTTATCATCCTGTTTCACTAATTGCCCTGTCCACTTATCTCTGGAAGTCCTGGTGGATTGTGTTTGCTTTTTTGGATCGCTGGGAAGAGAAGAATTTGGAGGACACTGCACTCCCTACTAAAGAACTTAGGGGGGGAAATCATTACAAGGTTACTATGCAATTGCGACTGCTTTCTTTGTGTTTGATCATTGTGAACTTCTTGGAATACATTGAGAGTCAACACATCCCTAGAGGGAGGCGACATCGAAGAAGTAAGTGTCACTTGGTCAAGCATTCACCTGTTGTCCCTGTGGCTTGGGTGGCTATGGAGTCCTGGAGCTTCATTGCGCTGGGTGTCAATTTCAGCAGTCCTCCTAAGAAGTGCTAGGTGCACTTGTCCCTTTGGGGTGGGTTTTGCATAGAAACAGGTCAGCTTTGAAGTTTGGTTTCCACAGGCAACTACTTCACTTTAATTCCATATTTAAAAATGGAGTAATAGAAGGTTTAGGTGACCTCAGAAAGATCTAGCAATCCTGTTGGACTCATAGCAATGGTACCTAGCTAACTATTGTCAATCTGCATTCCTTTATAATATGTAATACAATTCTATATAGTCCTAGTGATAGATAGATAGATAGATAGATAGATAGATAGATAGATAGATAGATAGATAGATATAGATATATAGATATATATATTATATAAAACAGGAACTTCTGATCTCTGATGTGCAGGAGCACATGCTTTATGTTCCTTAATCGTGCTCATCTGAATGCTTTGTAGATGTCTATATTATTCCCATCAGTGGGGTTAGTACATAACATCCTTTCACTAATAGTTTAGTTGCAACTAGTATTCTTATATATCAGCTAGGGAGCCCTAATAAAATATGCTATAGAAATAAACCAAATCCATCTGACTACAGTAAAATAGTTATTTTCATTATTCTGTTTCTGCATTCCTATAAATAATTTACAGTCCCAGCCATTGGATAAATTAAATGGTATTATATAAAACAGGAAATTCTGATCTCTGGTGTTCAGGAGCACATGCTATATATTCTCTAATCATGC
Source organism: Staurois parvus (assembly GCF_062004578.1). Lineage (NCBI taxonomy): Eukaryota > Metazoa > Chordata > Amphibia > Anura > Ranidae > Staurois > Staurois parvus. The sequence goes on from NW_028318193.1 coordinate 5,159,164, forward strand.
TCATCAGAATGCTTTGTAGATTATTATACTATATCCATCAGTTGGGTGAAGAAAGGAGTACATACAATTCTTTCAATACAGATTACATGAATAGTTTATCTGCAAATATTATTATATATCAGTTGCAGAGCCCTGCGGAAAGGTAGACAATCTTCTCCAGAGTTCACTTTCTAGAGTTCAATTTCTTTACAGTTCCTAATCAAATACATGTGAATATAGTAAAATAGTTCAGCAGAACTGGGCAAACGCAGCAGCTACTGCAGTCAGAAAGCCACAGGGTCAAAAAATTACCTTTTATTTGAAAGTCTGTACCCCTCTTATCAGATACATATGGAGCTTGTCTTGTTTTGAGTGAGCTGGTTAATAGGTGAAACATATACAGTTTCACCTTCTGACCGATGGATCAGTTCATTTAAACTCAGATTAAGCTCAAGACCACACCAGTGGTAGACACCCAGCCACCAGCCACTGAGCAATGGAGGCTGCTGTCTACTCCCTTCTATTAAAGCCTGTATATCCATTTCTGCCAGGTCCCCTATAAGCTTGCACCACCCAGTCCCCAATATGCCATGTTGCTGGTATTTAGAATGTTTGACTTTTGTCCCCCAGGCTCAGTTTATGCTAATAACCCACACTGATGGAGCACTATCAGCCAAGTCTTGTAGTGTCTCCAGAAGACAACAAAAGCATGGCATTGCATGAGTTATGTTTATTTGCTCAGCACATCTTGGTGATCAGTGGTAATTAGTTTGTAATTGGAACGTCTCTACTAGCTTGCAAATCCTATTACCAAGGAAATCCTTGCATCAGTGCCTCTGAGCCGGAGGATCCCATCCATACAAGATGTTTGCTGTTATCCCAACACAGACCCTGCTTCTAGATATCTGATTTACCTTCTTGAGTGCTCATTGACACGCCCCTTGGCTGCTGGAAAACAGATCTGGAGATTATTATTTAGTTACAATAAATGGTGATATTCCAGCATCAAAGATCTGGCAGTTGGCTACATGCAGATCTTTCTACCTGCCCCCCCCCCCCCCTATAGCTTTCAAAAGGAAGGACAAACAGATAAGCTTGGCTAGTAGAGGGTCATAAAATGCAATGCTGGTGACCAAGGCAGGCTCACCTAGTGATGTCATCCTCTGTGGTCCTGGAGAGGGCACATGTCAATCAGTTTGAGATGGTAGTAATAAATGTCAGGAAATTCCTGGCATTCCCCCTAAAAAGATTTGATACATATGTTTGTGATCCCCTTAGATGAATCCCTCTTTGTAGTGCCATGTTACCTGTCTCTCTCTAGCTAAATGAAAAAGGAAGGTCCATACATGTGTTATCCTGACTTGTTTGCTATCCTACCAGCAGCTCAGCAAGAGACCTCAGTGTGTTTCTACCAAAGTGCTTACAGATGGTATATGAAGGGTGGAAAGTGTCTGTATGAGAGAAGTGGTGCCCTCCAGCAAGCTAGAACAAACGTGTTTCTCTAAGTTCTTCCGAACTGATCAAATCTCCAGACTTTGTCTTATTAAGGGTATGTGGATGCAGTGTGCTGGGAATGATAGAGCTGTGTGTGGCTGGGAGATAAGTCTTGGAGGCTCATGTTATCAGCCCAACATCCTATAGAGATGATGAGGCTGATTTACTAAAGAAGTTTAGAATCTTCATACAATACATTTGCTTCCATTGTCTAATTATGCCAAAGAATATTTCCCTTATTTCATCTGCACATGATTGGATCATTGAAGTGTACCCAACACCCTATAGGGATGATGAGGCTGATGTACTAAAGGAGTTCAAAAAATTCATACAATACTTTAACTTCCATTGTCCAATTATGTAAAAAAAAAATCCCCATAATTTATTTAATCTGCACACGGATCATTAAAGTGGGCCCACCATCCTATATAAATGACAAGGCTGATTTACTAAAGGAGTCAATATCTTCACATGACTGGATCATTGCAGTGTGCTCAACATCCCATAGAGAATGCAAGGCTGAGTTACTAAAGGAGTTCAGAATTTTCACCAATACATTCGCTTCTGCTGTCCAATTATGCCAAAGAAATTTTCCCATATTTCATTTGCACATGATTGGATAATTGAAGTGTACCAACATCTTATAGGGATGGTGAGGCCGATGTTCTAAAGGAGTTAAAAACATTCATACAATACATTAACTTCCATTGTCCAATTATGTAAAAACAAAATCCCCTTAATTTATTTGATCTGCACACTGATCATTAAAGTGTGCCCAACATCCTGTAGAAATGTCAAGGCTGATTTGCTAGAGGAGTCAATATCTGCACAGGATTAGACCATTGAAATGTGCTCAACATCCCATAGAGATGGCAAAACTGATTTACTAAAGGAGCCAATATCTGCACATGATTGGATCATTGAAGTGTGCTCAACATCCCATAGAGATGGCGAGGCTGATTTACTAAAGGAGTCAATATCTGCACATGATTGGATAATTGAAGTGTGCTCAACATCCCATAGAGATGGCAAGGCTGATTTACTAAAGGAGTTCAGAATATTCACTTCCACTGTCCAATTATGCCAAAGAAAAAGTCCCTTATTTCATCTGCACATGATTGGATCATTGACGTGTACCCAACATCCTATAGGGATGATGAGGCTGATTTACTAAGGGAGTTAAAAAAAATTCATACAATGCATTCATTTTTATTGTCCAATTATGCAAACAAACAAAAAATCCCTTAACTTATTCAATCTGCACATGGATCACTAAAGTGTGTCTAACATCCTATAGAGATGGCAAGGCTAATTTACTAAAGGAGTCAAGAAACATTACAAAAAACTAATGCCAATCTTAACTTCCATTGTCCAATTATGTCAAAGAAAATGTCCCTTAACTTATTTTATGTGCACATGATTGGATCACTGAAGTGTGCCCAACAATCTAAAGAGATGGTGAGACTGATTTACTAAAGGAGTTAAGAAATATTACACAAAAAATGTGCAAATATTGACTTCTGTTGTCTAATCATGCAAAAAGCAGATTCCTGTAAATGTATTTAATCTGCACATGATTGGATAACTGGAGTGACTATTCACACAATATATTGTGCAAACATTCTCAACTCATTTAGTAAATCAGCTCAGGTGCTAGAGGTTATACTCTGCCGTCATGATCTGTCAAAATTCTAATACAAGAAATATCATTATATATACACAGCTAGAAAAAAAATTAGCCAACTTAAAAAAAGCACAAACGTAACATTGTATTTGTAAATTGTATCCATCAGATTAATCTTCATTATCAATTTTGCTGTTTATTCAGTACTTTCATCAGCTTCAGTAGACCAAATAGGCCGATTTACTGAAGGAGTTGAGAATCTTCACTCCAAAATTGTCTGAATTTTCACTTCAATTGTCCAATCACGTGAAAAGCACATTTCTGATCACTATAAATACCCAATTATGTGCAGACACTTTTTATTGGATTGGGTAAATGAATTAAATATTACCGTAATTTTGAGAAATGATTCTCATCTCCTTTAGTAAATCAACCCTATTGCCTTTAGCCATGTCTAGACTAAGAAGTTTTTTCCTCTGATTGCTTTGGATGTGTTTTGGTTTGAATCTCACCACATGTACAAATCAAAATATCTAAATGCAAAACTGTTTGTTTTGGATATAGTAAGGAAGGGTTAAAACCTCATGGAGTGTTTTTTTTTTTCACTATATGTGTCCCATTGAGGACATTTCCCTAGATTTCCTATATTGGAGATGAAACAGAAATTAGCAGGAAATCCCCTCTGGTTGTCACCAGAATAGGTGTCCCCATTGGAAGATATCTCTTGTTCCAGTGGCAATGTTTGGTAGGATAAATAGAGAGGGAAACCTCCCCAGCTGGGATACAGGCAGCAATAAATGCCTAACAGGGGTTCTGATCCTTTACTACTCAATCCAAAACAACATTTTTAAAAATTGCCTTTAGATACACTTTAATTTCTACGGGTGTGAGATTTAGCAATCGCTTTGTTATGACAATTCCCTTCTAGGAAAGTTTTGTAGTTGTAAGCAAACAAATCTGGAGCTGGGACTTTAGCATACTCCTAGCAAAGTCCCAGCAAAGGGACAGAAATGTGTCACCTTACAAATTGTCGCTTTCTCTGTTACAAAGTAGATGAACATTTCTGTAATGATACTTTGCGTTATGTAAACACATGATACACTGTGTAGTTATTTTGGATATAAAAATGTATAAAATATATTACAATTATTCAGGATTTATATAGTACCAACAGCTTACACAGCGCTTTGCAAAACAAAGGGAGACAGTACACTTAAAAAACAATTGAAGACAATAGAACTGGGAAAGCACAGTTTATGAGCGCTTCCAATAAATAAATAAATTTAAAAGAAAAATAAACCCAAATATATATATATATATAAGATAGTGCCTGCATAAAATCACTGTGGTGTTTTAATCCTTTGCAGTAACACTTTAATAAACACAGTGGCTTAATAGCACATCCGCCTGGCAGTACTCGGGTCATTGGTTCAAATCCCAACCAGGGCACCACCTGCCTGGAGTTTGCATGTTCTCCCTGCTCCTGTGTGGGTTTCCCCCGGGTACTTCAGCTTCCGCCCACAAACCAAAGACATGCTGGTGGGTTAATTGGCTCCTGTTAAAATTGGCCCTAGTATGTGCATGTATTAATGTGAGTTAGGGACCTTAGATTGTACGCCCCTTGAGGGTTAGGGACTGATGTTAATGTACAATATATATGTAAAGCGCTGGGTAAATTGACAGCACTATATAAGTACCTGTAATAAATCGATAACTGGGCAAGTAGGTGTTGCCAACATCCATCAGGCATCTTTTTTGCCGCCTGGCAATTTATTATCAATAATTAGCAATATGTAATTGTCCCTTATTGTCCACTTCAAATCTCATATATTTTTCAGGAGTGGGGTATTTATTTATCTGCTGGCGTGGGTGAATAAAGTAAGTGTTACTGCTCAAATAACATCACGTGTGCAGCGCATGGTGACTGTAATATATAGCAGCAATTGGCAGTTGTATTATTTTCATTTGCATAAACCAAAATGTTTAGCATTTTGACTTATTTTTCTCTTTCACTTAAATAAGCCTGATGTTTCTCTTTAAGTAACTGACAGTTAAAGGTAAATCTGAAATCCAAATTCGTTATTCCAATTCTCACTGTCATGTTATACAAGCAGAAAACATGTGATAATGTAGTGTGTAATAGTGGAAAATATTGCAGGAGCACTCTGCTACTGTCCTTATCACTGTGACCATATATATGATGGAACAGAAGTCACAACCATCAATTCTGGGTCTTTTAGCGCCCTCTAGTGAATGATTGTGGGAATGTCAGGTACCATGAATTCTGCATTGCAAGGTGGTGTGACTTTTCCACTCGACCTCATTAATATTGTTACAAGCACCCATCTCACTTGTTAAAGTGTGAAGCTTTGACACTCACAGTTCACCTCTGTAATTCAATTGCTTGGATGTAATTCAAATGCTTGGAATACTTTTTTGGCTTCTTTAAATATCTTCATAAATAGAAAGCTACTTGGTACAAATAAAAAAACATTATCAGCAAGATTTACCAGTAGCAAAGAGCACACCTGCAAGTCAGTGTGGAAAGTGAGCAAATTTGTATGTTTTTGTCTAATGCAATAGATATTTGACATATTACACATACAAGCAGCACTTTAGCCCAGTGCACTTTGCACTTGTAAATAAGGTAGTGATGAAGTGTATGGCAGGGTAAAATAACACTTGAAAAAATAATTAGTACATTGTTCTAAAATAAGTACACTTAACCAGGTTTTATAAATGATGCTAGCACAGAAAAATACTTATTGATCTACTAGAAATACAGTGTGCTACTAACTCTCTATTGGGCAGGCAACACAGCAGTATTCATTTACTAAAGGTAAAATGGGCTGCTCACTTGGCAAAGGAATTTGCACTTTGCACGGTCCTTTTTCTATAGCTTAATGAATGTGTTAAAAAATTGCATTGCAAAGAATATCATATTGTATGCAAGTACAGCTTTTAAAAATCGTATTTTTGATTGTACATGATTTGATGATGGAAGTGAACAGAGATTCATCTTATTCACTAGGCTAAGGGTAAATTCCCTTCCAAAGTGCAACTTTGCTTGCAGAGTTTCCCAGAAAAGCACTGCTGCTACCTGGATATTTATTTATTTCAGGTACTTATATAGTGCTGTCATTTTACACAGTGCTTTACATATATATTGTACATTCATATCAGTCCCTGCCCTCAAGGGGTGTATAATCTAAGGTCCCTAACTTACATTCATACATACACATATTAGGGCCAATTTAGACAGGAGCCAATTAACCTACCAGCATGTCTTTGGAGTGTGGGAAGAAACCCACACAGGCACAGGGAGAACATGCAAACTCAATGCAGGTAGTGCCGTGGTTGGGATGTGAACCAATGACTAGTACTGCCAGGTAGAAGTGTAAACCATTTAGCCACTGTGCTGCCTGAAAGGGTTGATTTACAAAAACTGGAGAGTGCAAAATCTGGTGTAGTTCTGCACAGAAACCAATCAGCTTCCAGGTTTTATTGTCAAAGCCTAATTGAACAAGCTGAAGTTAGAAGCTGATTGGCTACCATGCACAGCTGCACCGTATTTTCAAGCCATATGAGTATGCCCACACAATATGTGAAGAGAAAGGACTTTTGGGAGCAGTTCTGGAGGGAGCGGGGGGTTGACAGGTACATACAACAGAACAGAGTTTCTAGTACTTGCCCCTGCAAAAAAAAAAAAATTCACAAAAATGGTTTGGGGATACATTTTAGTAATCTGATAATACCCTTTAACCCCCCTTGCGATATTCCCGAGTGTAGCTCGGGGTTAACTATCAGTACCAAAAGCGGTAACCCTGAGCTACACTCGGGATTACACTGCAGCGGTGCTCTGTGATTCCCTCCAGCACTTACCTTGTCCTGCGCTCCCGCATTGTCCCCCCTGCAGCGTCCCCAGCCATCTCCTCCGGCCGATGCCGGCATCTGTCTTCTGGGTTCCAGTCCCTGCAACATCAGGACGTACGGGGTACGGAACCAGCGGGAAATTTAAAAATGTTAAAAATTGACATTCACTAAATACACTAAAATCACATAGTATAACATTACTGTATCAAACCATTTCACATACATTTTGTCCCTGCCTGGAAACTGAGAAATGGCATCCAAAAAGCATCCCTTTAGGTCAAAAGCAGTTTTAGACCTTCTAGAAAACAACAATAGTAAATTAGAACTACTTGCAGAATTGAGTGATAATGATTCGTGGGGAAATTTGTCATCAGACACTGAAAACGATTCTGCGACTAAGCTCAGTGATGTGCGAACTTGGTGCTATATTTCAATGTTTTTGGTTTGATTATATTATTAAATAAAATTTATTATTATATTATTATTTTTTATGATTATTTATTATATTATAATTTATGATTTTGCGTTTCAAATTGTAACATACCCGTGATGTTTACTAGACTCTTGTTCGGACAGATTTCAGTGAGTTATTCCTAAAAATTACAGGCCTACAATAAAAAAACAAGATATTTCCATGCAAGTAAAATGTACCTCTTTGAGCACAGAAATATTGACATAATCAGACCGCTAGGGAGGTTAAGAAACCTTAGGTGACTATCCATGGTCCTTTGTGTCTTGATTATGGCATCACTGAAATTGTTCTAAAATGTTCAATGCACAAGTTTGTTTATAAGTGTCAATTTACTGCAAGATCACCAGAGTAGTGACTATATATCAAAGAACTGGATATTTAATATTAAAACATTTTTACAGGTCTGTTGAAAAAAATATAGGTTATATAGCATGTGGGTGTAGTTTGAGAGTATTTTTTAAAACCTTCCAAGCATAAGTGTTGGGTACAACAGACATCATATCTTAATCACTGTGTCACAAGTCAATATCACTTCTCCACATGCCAGAGTCATACTATCGAATTATATAAATTCATATTCACACATAGAATATAGACAGATAGATATATTATTATTATTAATTATTATTATTAGGATTATTATTTATTAAAAGTATTTATATAGTGCTATCAATTTGCATTACATATATTGTACATTCACATCAGTCCCTGCCTTTGAGGAGCTTACAATCTAAGTTTACTCTAGCCTAAAGCTAATGGAGGCTACGCGCTGCTACAGTCACATTATTTCCTGCACTTGAGGATTTTACAATCTAAGGTTATTATAATGCAGCTTACCAATTCTTAGATGTGATGGCTATATCAGTTTTCTCTTTTCGGCTTTCTTTCTTCTATTTTCATCTGGTGATCCAGCCAGCAAGTCTGTTGTTTTTTAGAAGCACAAGCTCTCCAGCAGAATGTGTCAGTTTACATGGATGAGACAGACCATTTAACACTAGCAGGGGTAAATACAATGATCAGCTTTTATTTATTCATATAAAACCTTTATCCCAAAAGGGAAAAAAACTGTTTGCTGTAATTGATTATAAAGTGTGAACTGGAGTTTGGCTTCAATTCTTTATTGTATTTAAATCTGCTAGTACATTTAATTCCCCCTCCCCCCAGACAGACAATGATGATGTCTGCTGTGCCTCCTGTGCTCATTCCTCCAGAGTTGTGTCTAACTAATACAGGTGTGTTACTGGGTGAAAACAGAGGGAAAAAAGACAAAGAAAAGAAAACTGATTCAGCCACCACATCTAATGACTGGTAAGCTGCAATATGTAAAATGTTTTGTTTTGGGTTTAATACTGCTTTCATATAAGACTGTGTGCTGCATATGGGCTGCCTGAGCAAAGAAAATACGAGTTCAGTTACACAAAAACTACAACCAATTCACAGTAAATGTATTAAATAATTAAAGTTGAATTCAAGCTAAAGCCTAACTAGTTTTAAAAATGCTCCCCCCCCCTCAGCCAACACCTATACTAACTAACTTGTGTAAGAAAGATCTACATTCGTTCCTATTTTCAGTCTGCTCTGGTCCGGTCACATGACCCTTGTGACAGCTAGTGGCAGCTGCAGGAGAATGGAGAGAGTGTCCAGCAATGACTAGGAAAGCTCATAAATTCCCATGGTTCAGCCATTGTCAATGGTCACTCCTTTCCCCTGCAGCTAAAGCAGATCCCACGACCTGACCAGAGCGGGCTGAAAACAGGCTAGTTAGTATTCGAGCAGCCCTGTGGCTAAGTGGTCAGGACCTTCACCTAGCATCACAAGGGTTGTCAATTTGAATCCCAACCACTACACTAGCTGCATGTAGGTCGCATGTTCTCCCTGTGCCTGTGTGAGTTTCTTCGGGGTACTTCGGTTTCCTCCCACACTCCAAAGGCATGCTGGTAGGTGAATTGGCTCCTGTCTAAATTGGCCCTAGTATGTTTATGTATGAATGTAAGTTAGGGACCTTAGATTGTAAGCTCCTTGTGAGTTAGGGACTGATGTGAATGCACAATATATGTAAAGCGTTGTGTAAATTGATGGTGCTATAACAATACCTTTACCGTGCTATAGCTGAATGACAGCTACAGCGCAGTTGTTCAGTTCTGGAAGCGAATCATACGATGTCCTCCCAGAATGCGCTCCCAGCAGCGCACACATGGCGCTCTCTGTGATCACCTGTGTCCTTTGGACACAGTTGATCACATGACATGGTAAAGGGCCAATCACAGCAGCCTTTTACCACGTGATTAGCTGTGTCCAATCACAGCTGATCACCATGTAAATACTTTTGCTAGTTATCAGCAGTACTTTCCTCATGCTGTCACAGCAAGAAGTACTGTGAGAGAAGACAGCTACAGTGATAATCAGGGCACTAATTGTCAGTAACCTGATTATCAGTGCAGCCCCAAAAGTGCCCAACAGTGCTGCCCATCAGTGCCCATGAGTGCTGCCAAACTGTGACCAGCAGTGCTGCCATTCTGTGCCTGTCAGTGCTGCCATTCTGTGCCCATAAGTGCTGCCAGCCAGTGCCGCCCATCAGTGCTGCCAGTTAGTGCCACCTATCAGTGCCCTTCAGTGCTACCTAGTAGTGCCCATTAATGCTACCTATCCGTGCCCATCATTGCCACCTATCAGTGCCTCTCTGTGCCGCATATCAGTGCAGCCTCATCAGTGCCTCCACACCAATGCCCAGCAGTGCTGCCTCATTAGTGCCATCTCATCAGTGAAGCATATCAATGTCCATTAGTGCTACCTATCAGTGCCACCTCATCAATGCCCATCATTGCTGCCTATCAGTGCCCATCAGTGCTGCCTAGCAGTGCCTATCAGTGCACACTCATTAGCGCACATCAGTGAAGGAGAAGAATTACCTGTTTGCAAAGAATAATAGAAACAAAGAAAAAATATTTTTTTCCAAAATTACAGGGCTTTTTTGGTTTGTTTAGCGATTGGTGATTAAATACCACAAAAAGAAAGCTTTATTTGTATGAAAAAAAATGATAAAAATTTCATATGGGTACAATGTTGCATGACTGTGCAATTGTCATTCAAAGTGCAACAGCACTGAAAGCTAAAAAATGGCTTGGGCAGGAAGGGGGTAAAATTGCCCAGTAGGCAAGTGGTTAATAATATTGAGGGCATTTTAAGACTAGTTAAACTTTAGCTGGAATTCTACTTTAGTTGTGACACTACTACAAAACATTTAGCAACATACACAATATATGGCAAAATAACCCCAACATTATCTGTTATAAGAGAGCTTCTGGATTGTAGAGGTATCATATTATAATGAGATGCCTAACTGGGTAGATCTGCAATATTTGGGGAAGGAGGGAGGGGTGTTGGTGGAGGGGGCTATAATGTCCACGAGCATACGCACACACATACTGAGTGTCTAATCTTCTAATACAACAAACTGTTCTCTCCCAAAACACATAAGAACACAATCTATCATTTCATCAAAGACTAATCATTTACATGTATGCCTATAGAAAAACCATAGAGGGGGAGCGTACAGCACCAACTAATTTTAGGGAGAAATACTAACGACAAGGTTTTCCAACTGTCAAGTAATTATTTCACCAGGTCACTTAAAGACATGTCCCAATCTGTTTTCTTTCTTTCAGTTAATAATGTTAATTGATGTTCATGGGTATTTTTATGATCAGTGTATTTATCTTAATAAATAATAATTATAGTATCATTTCTGACCAGAGAGCCTAATAAAAAGTTTATAAAATCAGTTTCCAGTTCAATAAACTGGGTGTGTTAAGCCTCACAGTGTAGAACAATCCAAAAATATGTACTTCTTTCTTGGCAACTCCTGGTTTATGCCTGGATGTTTATTTTGAGTGTTGAGTATCAGGCAGGCCATATACAGTTCAAAATGTACAAGTGATTCTCCTGGCTTTAGGCACTGCTTGTGATTATCAAGCTGATTCTTAAAGTAGAACTATGGGCTCCCATTAAAAAAAGATGTGCTGCAGCACTTATCATAAATTAATCTGCACTTACAGTTTTCTCTTAGTCCCCCTGCAAAGTCTTTCAAATACCTGTTGTGCCTGACAATGAAGTCCACCTAATGCAGCTTCCTGAAATAGTGTGCCAACAATGCTGCACTGCTCCTGAATTCAGAAGCAGAGTTGCCACTTTCACGTGCCTGCTTACACTGGAGTAGGATGAAAAAGTTGCCACTTTCATGTGCCTACTTGCACTGGAGTAGGATGAAAAAGGGAGTGGTGGTTATTATCATCGTCACTGCTGACTCACAAGCCTTTAGATAATCATGTGGCTCCTGGCCACACCTAATCTTGCCCACTGCTTTCTGGACTGACAGTACTGCCTCTTTGCTGAAACCCTCCCATTGTGAGCTGCAGTGTCGGGAAAGGGACAGCATGTGCAACACAAATGAAGAATTTGGCTCAGTAAGGAGAGGCGAAGGAAGATTTTGTTTACTCTTTGAGGCTTATGCATCCAGGGGCGGACTGACCATTTTGGAAACTCGGGCACTGCCCAAGGGCCCGGGGTCAGTAGGGGGCCCCATGAGATGCCCCTGGTACCTTTTTCATAGGCTTTTTTGAGTTTGGGCAAGGACACAGGGGCCCCATGATCCCCGGGGGCCCCATGAGTTGTCAGTCCGCCCCTGTATGCATCGCATAGAGACTGGATTTGGTACTTGATAGACATGCAGGAGCCATAAGTTATTATTCTTATACAGGATTTATATAGCAACAACAGTTGGCACAGTGCTTTACAACCTGAGGGCAGACAGTACAATTATAGTACAATTCAATACAGTAGGAAACAGAGGGCCCTGCTCATTACAGTTCATGGGCCAGTTCAGTTATATTCTTTGGGCTGCATTAGTCAGTCCTGCCCAAAACTGTAAAAATGCATAGACAAGGCTGGTTGCCCTATGTCCTGTTAGATCAATTCAAGTGGGTACCCAGTATACCACATCGCAAACCACTGCAGTGAATAACAATGAATGAAATGGTAATTTGTGACATTTCAATAAAGTCATCTGCACATACCGGCACTGCTCCCTTCCTAGCACACACCAGCAGTCATTATATAACATACACACTGGTATGAACAATTGCTTGTGGGCACTAACAGTGGTTTGTAATTGTAAAAATGTAAACTCTCCCTGTAATCATATTTCTTGACTGTTATTACCTATGGAGAAGTGGGAAAAATTCAAAAACAGTGCAATGGCTGCTGTCATTGAAGAAGCAGGATTGCAGCAGGTACCAGTATTCTTGTGTCAGAGGGCATATATCTCTCCACCTGCCTCTTGGAAGGGAGATATCACTTGTCTATTGCTGATGGAGGGGATGACAGACTCAATTTTGATACCCAGGGAATCCTTTAAGGAAATCAGGGGCATTTAATTTGGGTGACCATGTCAGCTATAGTATGATATATGTGTGACATGTGGCCCAAAGGTATTGCTAATGGGTTGAGAGGCTGCTTATACTATTTATACTAAATTCATTTTAACAGTTAGGTGTTTTAGCAAATCATACATAAACACACCAGTAATCATTTTTATCAGTAGTTTACATGCAAGCTGAGGATAAACCAAAGTAAATGTACATCATGGCATATTTGAGAACAGGTGACCCATACCGGGAGTACACAGTAAACATTAGCATCTTTAAATGTCATATATATATATATATATATATATATATATATATATATATATATATATATATATAAACTTAAAGTCATGGGTTGCAGATCCTGGCCAGGATCTGCATATGGCCACTGAGCCTCTAGCTGTGCATTCCTAGAGAAAATGAAATGGTCCACCAACAATACTTTTTGCTTGTGCAAAATTTACATTTCAAAACTCAAATCTGTCGTTCAAAAAATTATATGATGAACATAGATATGGGAAAAGGGAAAGAATGCATCATTGAAGCAAATGTAGATTTTGGTTTACTGTACTGAGAAGATAGATGAATTGTGAATTCTTCATATGGGTAGTTAAGAGGTGCACTTTGTTTTATTCAGCCGTTCTTAAAAATTTGGTGCAAGGAGACCATTAGAAGTTAAAACTTTTGTACAGTACAAAACATCTGTCTTTATATAGCCAACTCCACAAACGAATGAGCAAGAAAACAGCTACAGATGGCAATCTTCTATTTGCTACTTCGTATTCTTACATATGGGAAATCATGACTTCCAATAACTTATATTCAACATCACCCACTGCGCTTATACTTGGCACTCCTGTGAGTCTGCAAAAATGATATTATAATTTATGGGCACTAAAATAAGATAACTTAACTAGTGAAACATATTTTCTCACAAAATTCACCCATATAATTTGCTAAATGATTGTTGAACAACCTAGTCTAACATGTTTCATGTGATCTTTACAATATAAAATGCTGGAACTGAAAATGTGGAAAGTATCTGGTCTGCAAGCTATTGCCTTTAAACGCTGTAGAAAAATGTTATGTTGTTTTAAAATAACTTGCTTAAGAACCATTATAAATTTCCATGCATTAATTTTAGGAGGTAGTAAAAATTCCAAGCCTATTTCTCCCCATCTGTAGCATGCAATGTCTCCTTGCTGGCTCAATGCAAGAGATCAACTCAGCTACATTCCACAATTAACATGTGGATTCCATTCTGGACCTTCTCATTTTTTACATACTAACTCTCTCTTCCTCTGTGTTTTTCCTTTTCCTTTCCTTTATTATATGTACTATGTATTGAAAGCTATACTGAAGGTATTATAAACTGTAAATTCTACAGGTAAAGCAACTTGGAAACAAAAGTTTAAAAAGTTAATTCGTATTCAAAGAAATATTATGTTAATTGAACAGGGATTTTTTGACCTGATTAAGTAATAAAATAACTTATTTTACACTTTATGGTGGTATTTTTCTCCTGAGGGTTTGAAAAGACCAAAAGTAAATAGGAAAACATTTGAGCGGTGACTATACAGTTAGTAAGTACATTTAAAAAATAAGGACTGCTTATAGACATAAAATTATGATATATGTCTCGATCAAGACCACTGATATTTTTGGAATTTGCCCTTTTTATTTTTGTATTATCTATACAAAATATATAATTCAGGACTTTCTCATAAAAAGAATGGGATTTATTATTCCATTGATTTAGGAGCGTGTAAAATGAAACTGTATTTAAGTCTATTTGGTACATTCCAGGGCGCCCAAATTGGTGATCCTAAAGGCGCCTTTCAGACACAGTGCGGCTAGAACATGCTCTCCAACTATATCATTCCTTGTCTACATTCGCGGTCTTGGTTTTAAGAATATCTTTTATGAATTATAATGATGTGGCGTCTTCTGGGCCAGGCCCGTTGTACTTGCTTTGAAATGTTATGCTTCAGTATTCCGATAACTGGGTTTACTGAAAATACATTAACATTTTACAACGAACATGAACTAGATAGAAGTAATGAGTGCATAAAATATTTCCCCTGACCAGTTGACTGTAATAAAATTCCAAGTTAGTCTATTTCTTATTTCTTACCAATTGCCAAGTGCTTGGTTTTAAAGAAATTCACTCTCTTTAAATATATATCTTAAATGTTAATACACATAATCCTTTTAAGTAGATCCTTTAATGCAACTAGATTTTCAAAGTCTAAAAACAAACTGGGAATAGATTTTAAACTGATTTAAAAAAAATACAATACTTACACAAGGCTATAAGATATGAACACAAATTACAAAAAGTAAAAATGTTGGGGCAATCATCAAAAACTAGTAACATGTACTACATAGTTTTGATACCTTGGCAATTGTGCTTTCAATATCATGATCAAAGTCTTGCAACTAACCATACATAAAAAAAAGACATATTGTGGATCCTCAGTGTAACTGTGAAGTTTCTTTATTTAATACATAGATTAGTTTAAAGTGGTAAAATTAAATATCAGAAATATCCAACATATTAATCAAAAGCCGTAGTGAAAAAAAGCACCAGTATAGTACCTGGTCTTAGCACTCTTTAAATTTTGTTACATATCCACAGGGTCCACTACAGTCCCAATACATAACCCACTTTTTCCTTGTATAAATGGAATGATATCATATACTGCACTTGCTTGCTTACTTACATAAGCAAAACTTCTTCAACTGAAGAAGACTATAGCTGGCAATGTTCAGAGATTTTATCGATTTCTTGACATTTGCTCCTTCTTGCTCGTAATGCTTAATGCACTAATATCCTATAACATCTGATATGTTGATAGTATGACTTATTCTGCCGTAGATTACTAACGTAGTGGGCAGTTGGGCATGCAGGATCTGAGCATTCATGTTTATGCTTAGGTTCTGTCACCATAAACAAGAAGTCTTAGCTCAGCAGGAAAATATTTGTGTTTGAGGATAAGAGATTTTGTTGCTTTCTGTGTTCATTTGTGTAGTTGTCAGTTGTCCACAGACAGAAGATTTTAGTTTCCAGGTGGATCAGCTGGTGATCATCTCATGTCTATGACTATGGTGGTGCAAGCCTACAAAGATTTTTTAAATATCCTTCTCAGTGGAAAAACAATTGATTGTATCTATTTGTACTCCAGTTGTATAAATTACTAAGGCCCAAAATGCTTTGTTTTTTTAATTGTACAACTGAAAATCTTCAGAGATTTGGGAATTCCAAAACTGGTCCCAAAATTCTTTGATCAATAGCATAACTGTAAGGTCTATCTCTAATGATTGACAGGTGGTCATAAGCAGCCGAAGACTGCACATTAAAGTCTAGGACGCAAAATACCGCTTTCGGAGCAATCATCCGTTAATCTGATTGTTAGAACACAGCTATCGAGAGCAAAATTATCCAAAGGGACAAGCACGAAAATTGTTCTCATACGATGACAGAACAAATCATTTTTGTTTAATCAGTACAATATTTGGCCGTAAAAAATTGAATGACCAAGACCGTGCATGCTCGGAAAAGAAAGAATACATTACAATACAATACAATACATCACTTCCGAAGTTGTATTCTGTCTTCCGAGAATTTTCGTAACTTCAGTAACCTCTTCATTTTCAATGTCAGATTAGCATGCAAAAAAAAAAACAGACAATCAATCTTCCAGTATTGCACTGCACCATTACACGCAATCAATTATGCACAAAATTCTGTTTAATTGATTGTTTATGTTTTTATTGTCTAAAAGCCTTTTGTTTAAAGAGTAACTCCACTTTTGTTGAGAAAAAACCTTCCACCTCTGGATGATCTATATACATTGGATTTTAACAAACTGTTGCAGATTCCTATATTTTGTCATTTTGAAGAAAGAGCTGTTTTTTTTTGTCTGTGTTCATGTGGAAAGTGAATCAAATGGAATGGATTCATAATTATCAATCAGCTGCTACACTTGCAGGGTGCTACTGAGGAAAATTGCAGGGTCTGCTTCCCTTTAGATGTGATTTCATAATGGGAGTATCTCTCCAAGAATGATATTTTTGTTGCAGGGATGCCTGAAATCTGACTTGTATTTTTTTTTTAAACTTAGTTATTGAAAACAAATTGCACATACAAATTATACTTGTCAAGCCAAAACAGTGGCAAAGTACTATGCAGCAAATAGTGTATACAAAGGGAATTGTCACAGTTCTGGAATATCAAAGCCTGTAAATTCCACCTGACCTGTATCTTAGTGCAGGTAAAATCAGTGAGGCAATCACAGAAGCAGAAAATTATGTTTCTGGGGCGTTCTGTACACATTCTGTGTACAGAACACCTCTAGGCAGCCATATTGCATTGCATTTTACAGAAATTTAAAGCATTGCAGATTGGAAAGGAAAGGTCATTTTTAATAACATTCAATTACAATATGACTTGTGTCGCAATTGTATACACTGTATCAGGGGCGGACTGACCATTTGGAAACTCGGGCACTGCCCGAGGGCCCGGGGTCAGTAGGGGGCCCCATGAGATGCCCCTGGTACCTTTTTCATAGGCTTTTTTGAGTTTGGGCAAGGACACAGGGACCCCATGATCTCCTATTGTCCGGGGGCCAATAACACAATCTATCATTTCATCAAAGACTAATCATTTACATGTATGCCTATAGAAAAACCATAGAGGGGGAGCGTACAGCACCAACTAATTTTAGGGAGAAATACTAACGACAAGGTTTTCCAACTGTCAAGTAATTATTTCACCAGGTCACTTAAAGACATGTCCCAATCTGTTTTCTTTCTTTCAGTTAATAATGTTAATTGATGTTCATGGGTATTTTTATGATCAGTGTATTTATCTTAATAAATAATAATTATAGTATCATTTCTGACCAGAGAGCCTAATAAAAAGTTTATAAAATCAGTTTCCAGTTCAATAAACTGGGTGTGTTAAGCCTCACAGTGTAGAACAATCCAAAAATATGTACTTCTTTCTTGGCAACTCCTGGTTTATGCCTGGATGTTTATTTTGAGTGTTGAGTATCAGGCAGGCCATATACAGTTCAAAATGTACAAGTGATTCTCCTGGCTTTAGGCACTGCTTGTGATTATCAAGCTGATTCTTAAAGTAGAACTATGGGCTCCCATTAAAAAAAGATGTGCTGCAGCACTTATCATAAATTAATCTGCACTTACAGTTTTCTCTTAGTCCCCCTGCAAAGTCTTTCAAATACCTGTTGTGCCTGACAATGAAGTCCACCTAATGCAGCTTCCTGAAATAGTGTGCCAACAATGCTGCACTGCTCCTGAATTCAGAAGCAGAGTTGCCACTTTCACGTGCCTGCTTACACTGGAGTAGGATGAAAAAGTTGCCACTTTCATGTGCCTACTTGCACTGGAGTAGGATGAAAAAGGGAGTGGTGGTTATTATCATCGTCACTGCTGACTCACAAGCCTTTAGATAATCATGTGGCTCCTGGCCACACCTAATCTTGCCCACTGCTTTCTGGACTGACAGTACTGCCTCTTTGCTGAAACCCTCCCATTGTGAGCTGCAGTGTCGGGAAAGGGACAGCATGTGCAACACAAATGAAGAATTTGGCTCAGTAAGGAGAGGCGAAGGAAGATTTTGTTTACTCTTTGAGGCTTATGCATCCAGGGGCGGACTGACCATTTTGGAAACTCGGGCACTGCCCAAGGGCCCGGGGTCAGTAGGGGGCCCCATGAGATGCCCCTGGTACCTTTTTCATAGGCTTTTTTGAGTTTGGGCAAGGACACAGGGACCCCATGATCTCCTATTGTCCGGGGGCCCCATGAGTTGTCAGTCCGCCCCTGTATGCATCGCATAGAGACTGGATTTGGTACTTGATAGACATGCAGGAGCCATAAGTTATTAGTCCGCCCCTGCACTGTATGTGTATTTTTTTATTTGCTATTTTTTTCCCTTGAAAGTGGAGTTTCCCTTTAATTTAAAATCATCTATGTGGTTTATGTCATAGGAATGTAGTGATTTGTTTACCAGCAGGTTTTCTTCGCAGTGAATGCAACATATCTGTTTTTTACAGATGCATCTCAGACCTACAGTAGTTCTGTTCAATGCAGAAGGATTTACATTACACCATACAGTTTCCATGTAAAGAATAGACATGTCTGAGATCTCTCTGAAAATGCAGATATGCTGCAGTTTACTATAGTCCAGTTTACCTTCTCTTTAGAAATATGTGGCTAAACATCAGGCAAATAACAAAACATCCTTCTAGTTATCTATTACCTAAATAACAGTAAATATATTTGTAATCTGACTGTATGTTTCCTTAATATAATGTGTCATCTCATGTAGCTGTATGTGGTTTAGTCATTTCAAGTGAGTGTAACAAAATAGGCTGTACTGTTGAGCTTTTGGTTTACTTGCAAACGTGTTTTTTATGCTTATTAGCACAGTCACGATCGAAAGTCCACTACCAATTCCATCTCTGTTGCTAAAAATTCATAGCATGTAGAGCCGTGGTGCACAATCAGCGACCCATGTAGCCTTTGGCATTAATTTTGTGAAACGCTGGGCCCCAGCAACAAGTAATCATTGTTTTTCTTGCCTAGGTATCCACTCAGGCCAATTAAAGAAAGTATTCATTGAACTGGCTTCTGATGGTTACATTGGTTTATTTCTTTAGCATCTGTTACTTTTTGTTCTGTGTCCACTCTATCACATGTCCCCCTACCAGCAAATATCTTTTGCAGTACATTGACAATCTCCAACTTCGCCTATAGCATGTCTTCAGACTGTAACTATCTCCTGCAGCATGTCTACAGTCTCTGACCATCATCTGTAGCATGTCTACAGTCTCTGACCATCTGATCAAGATTGATGGTACAACTATCAGTCCCTCCCCGCATGCCAGGGTGCTAGGGGTAACTCTCCTTTCATCCTCACATCCAATCACTAAATCATGCTGCGTCAACCTCCACAACAGCTCCAAAATATGCCCCATTTTAACCATGGACACCACAAAGCTTCTAATTCACTCCCTGGTTATCTCTCACTTCAACTGCTGCAACTTCCTCCTCCTTGGCCTACATTTACATAGGCTATCCCCTCAGCCCATCATGAATGCTGTTGCCGGACTCATCCACGATACCAACTGCTCAATGTCTGCCACCTCTCTCTGCTGATCCCTCTATTGGCTTCCACTCACTAACAAATTAAGTTCAAAATACTGACAACAACTTTCTAAGCCATCCACAACTCTGCTTCAGCTACATCACTAACCTGGTCTCAAAATGCCAACCAAACCACTCCCTTAAGTCCTCACAAGACCTCCTGATCTCTAGCTCCAGGACTTCTCCAGAGCCTCTCCCATCCTCTGGAACTCTTTACCCCAATCTGTCTGACTTTCTCTAACTCTATCCACCTTTAGGGGATTCCTGCAACCCCATCTATTTAGAGAAGCCTAGTTTGCTTCTAACTAATACACTGTTTTTTTACTTTCTCCATTAACTCATCCCTCACATTTATTACTGTTTGTATCATTTGACCCTCCTTCATTTTGTAAAGTGCTGTGCAAACTGTTGGTACTAGATAAATCCTGTATAATAATAATCTCCCGTAGCATGTCTGCAGTCTCTTACCATCTCCTATAGCAGCGTTTTTCAACCACTGTGCCGCGGCACACTAGTGTGCCGTGAGATATTGTCTGGTGTGCCGTGGGAAAAATTGCAATTTCATCCATAACATGTGGCCTCGGCTCACAAATAGACCAATCATTAGAACAGCAATGGGCAAACTACGGCCCGCGGGCCGTATACGGCCCGGCGGACCTTTTAATCCGGCCCACGGAGCGTGATACTGTCAGGATGATCTGTCCCCCTCGACGTATCTGCGCATGTGCCGGAGATCGCCGATCGGCTGCTAATGCCTGAAACTGGCACATGCGCAGATACGCCGAGGGGGACAGATCCTCATAGGAGACAGATTTTCATGCTACACCGGATCGGCGAGAGGAACGCGCGGAGCAAAGGTAAGTGAATTGACACAGGGGGGGCTTGGGGACTTAATATGGGGGATGAATTAATATGGGGGATGAATTAATATGGGGGATGAATTACTATGGGGGATGAATTACTATATGGGGGATGAATTACTATGGGGGATGAATTACTATGGGGGATGAATTACTATAGGGGGGATGAATTACTATGGGGGATGAATTACTATGGGGGATGAATTACTATATGGGGGATGAATTACTATAGGGGGGATGAATTACTATAGGGGGGATGAATTACTATATGGGGGGTGAATTACTATGGGGGATGAATTACTATGGGGGATGAATTACTATATGGGGGATGAATTACTATGGGGGATTAATTACTATATGGGGGATGAATTACTATGGGGGATGAATTACTATATGGGGGATGAATTACTATGGGGGATGAATTACTATATGGGGGATTAATTACTATGGGGGATGAATTACTATGGGGGATGAATTACTATATGGGGGATTAATTACTATGGGGGATGAATTACTATGGGGGATGAATTACTATATGGGGGATGAATTACTATGGGGGATGAATTACTATATGGGGGATTAATTACTATGGGGGATGAATTACTTTGGGGGATGAATTACTATATGGGGGATTAATTACTATGGGGGATGAATTACTATGGGGAATGAATTACTATATGGGGGATGAATTACTATGGGGGATGAATTACTATATGGGGGATTAATTACTATGCTTACTATGGGGGAATATTACTATACTTACTATGGATGACACATACACATCATTCATCTACTCTTGGTCCGGCCCCCGGGTCCAATTATAAAATACTTTATTATTTCATAATAAAGTAATTATAAAATAATTTCTTTGTGTTTGATTCCTATTCAAGAGAATTACTTTATATATAGTCAATATAGGC
Source organism: Staurois parvus (assembly GCF_062004578.1). NCBI lineage: Eukaryota > Metazoa > Chordata > Amphibia > Anura > Ranidae > Staurois > Staurois parvus. Next base: position 5,180,979 of record NW_028318193.1, read on the forward strand.
ACAGAGGTAAATTTTTTTAACATTTTCTAATGGTGGTGTGCCTCGTGATTTTTTTCATGAAAAAAGTGTGCCTTTGCACAAAAAAGGTTGAAAAACACTGTCCTATAGCATGTCTGCAGTTTCTGGCTATTAAATATAGTATGTCTGCAGTCCCTGATCATCTTTTGTAGCATGTCTGCAGTCTTTGACCATCTCCTGTACAATGTCTGCAGTTTCTGTCTATTAAATATAGTATGTCTGCAGTCTCTGATCATCTTTTGTAGCATGTCTGCAGTCTCTGACCATCTCCTGTAGCATGTCTGTATTTCTGGCCATTAAATACACTGTAGCATGTCTGCAGTTTCTGACAGTCGCCTGTAGAATGTCTGCAATCTCTTATCATGTCTTGTAACATGTCTCCAGCATCTGACCATCCATTGTAGCACGTCTGCAATGTGACCATCTCCTATAGCATGTTTCCGGTCTTTGACCCTGTCCTGTAGCATGTCTGCAGTTTCTGATTGGGTCCTGTTGCATGTCTGCCATCTCTGACCATCTACTGTAGTATGTCTGCATTCTAACTGTAGTAACAATGTAGCAGAAGATATACTGAAAAATGTGTATGGCCTTTTGGTGCCACAATTGAGGCTCCATTTATCTAGTAAGTTGACTATCACTAATCAAGGGAATAGCATTGAGATGTAACAGTATGCAGAGCAGATTGAAACAACATAGACAGATATTTGTTATGGTCTATAATATCAAGCGTAGACCATTTTTTGAAATGTCTGTGTAGAGAAAAGCCTGTCAGTCTTGTGACTGAATTTCACTAACCAATGCATATATATACTAATATGTATATAGTAATTTAGTTATAGAGCTATATGGTTATAGATATAGTATAGTACAAAAGTCATTCTGTTATACAGTAGTATACAGTACTATAGCATGCAATATTTCCTTGAGTATAATAACTACACTGGTATAAAAATGACTTCATAGATAAGCAGTGCAGAGAATCATGCTTAGTCTCAGCTATTTAAATGACTATTGTCGTAAAACTTTATTTGATGATTTTACTGCAGCTGCCAAGCCGAGGACAGCAACTAACAATTCATTTTTTTACCCAGTTCTCATTCATTTTTAGAATTATGAGGCACTTAAATGATGGACATGAACAGCCTATACAGATAAATTCTTTATATTATTAAATAATCATTTATTTTTAAAATGACAGCAAATGCAGTAAACTTTAGTAAAAGCATAAAATTTAGTAAGAAATTACATTTTCAGTCTGGAAGGAAAATAATGTATCATAAAAATGTTTATATATGAAGCTGTCACAAAATCCTTTTATACCTGAAAGTGTAGCACTTTGAAAATGTAATGCAGTTGAACTTTATTTATACAGTGTATATATATATATATATATATATAAATGATATTGCCAAATGTATTGGGATGCCCCTCCAAATCATTGGATTCAGGTGCACCTCCATGGCCACAGGTTTATAAAATCAAGTACCTAGGCATGCAGACTGCTTCTACAAACGTTTGTGAAAGAATAAGTCCATCCGTGAAATTTCCTTGCTAAATATTCCACAGGCAACTGTTAGTGGTATTATAACAAGGTGGTAGCAACTGGGAACAACAGCAACTCAGCCACGAAGTGCTAAGCCATATAAAATGACAGATTGGGGTCAGCGCATGCTGAAGCGCACAGTGTTCAGAAGCCACCAACTGTCTGCAGAGTCAATAGCTAAAGACCTCCAAACTTCGTGTGGCCTTCAGATTAGCCAACATCAGTGCTTAGAGAGCTTCATGGAATGGGTTTTCATGGCTGAGCAGCTGCATCTAAGCCTTATATCAAGTGCAATGCAAATCCAAAGCGCCTGATGCAGTGGTGTAAAGAACGCCGCCACTGGACTCTAGAGCAGTGGAGACGAGTTCTCTGGAGTGACAAATCATGCTTCTCTGTCTGGCAATCTGATGTTGTGTCTGGGTTTGGCGGTTGCCAGGAGAACGGTACTTGCCTGACTGCATGAGCCAAGTGTAAAATTTGGTGGAGGGGGATTATGGTGTGGGGTTGTTTTTTAGGGATTTGGCTTGGCCCCTTAGTTCCAGTGAAGGAAACTCTTAAGACATCAGCATACCAGGACATTTCGGACAATTTCATGCTCCCAACTTTATGGGAACAGTTTGGGGATGGCCCCCTCCTGTTCCAACATAAGGACATGGATGATCGAGTTTGGGGTGGAGGAACTTGACTGGCATGCACCTCAACCCGAGAGAGCACCATTGGGATGAATTAGAGCGGAGACTGTTAGCCAGACCTTGTCATCTGACATCAGTGCCTGACCTCAGGCTTTTGGAAGAAAGGTCAAACATCCCCATAAACACACTCCTAAACCTCTTGGTCAGCCTTCCCAGAAGAGTTGAAGCTGTTTTATCTGAAAAGGGTAGGCCAACTCAATATTGAATCCTATGAACTAAGACATGGATACCATTATAGTTCATGTGCATGTAAAGGCAGGCGTCCCAGTACGTTTGGCAATATATATATATATATATATATATATATATATATATATATAATTTATTTATTTATAAGAGAAATGGTGTGGGGGGGTATAAAAACCATCACATTCCTAAAAATATGGACAAATAAACATAGTTGGAAAAAGTGTGGGACTTGGTGGGTGCTGAGAACCTCATGAATGGACACATTACACTATAAATTCATACATTTATTAAACCTTGTGTATTAAAAACCAAATAGTCAAAATGCAGTCAGAAGACTGAAAGTGCATTACAGTCACATGGTGTGGTCGTGCACCTTGCATGGTCCCACCCATTATGATGATGTCAGAGCAAACCAGCAATTACATAATCATATAGCATATATTATCCAAAGTAGCAGATACAGATCAAATGTTGCTGAAGAGTTGGGGGAAAGAGATGCTTCATCTCGATGTGTTTCAAGGATTGTGCTTCTTCAGGAGTCTTCAAGGTGTTGGTGTAACAAAAAAATGTGTACAAAGTATGAACAAAGATCTACATGCAGCTATATAATTACCATATGATATCCATCAAAATAAATATGACTTAGGTCATATACAAACAAAAATATGGTGCTGTACAACCACAAGCCAGGGAAGGAGTAGAGACCCAAGGTTATGGCAACCTAAGGAGGCTGGGTGAACATCAGGGGGCTCAGACCACAGAGCTATCACATCTTAACTCCCTAAAGTCAAAACATTCAAAAATAAATGGGCTCAAATAGACCTAAGTCTAAAATAAATGTACCTTGTATATCCCTTATATGTGTCACCACAGGGGAAAACATACCACTGAGCAGGAATTCCCAAGCACAAGTATGTCACAGGCAGGGGCGGACTGACCATTTGAAAATTCGGGCACTGCCCGAGGGCCCGGGGTCAGTAGGGGGCCCCATGAGATGCCCCTGGTACCTTTTTTCATAGGCTTTTTTGAGTTTAGGCAAGGACACAGGGGCCCCATGATCCCCTATTGCCCGGGGGCCCCATGAGTTGTCAGTCCACCCCTGGTCACAGGCTAAGATATAAAGCTCTATGAAGGAAAGAAATAGAGCAATAGAAATCATCTTAAGGCCTCATGCACACACGGCATTTTTGCAGCCACTTTTAGGGGTGTCAGGTGATTTTTTTACTGCTTCCAAACTTCCCTCCATGTTATCCTATGTGTCCATGCTACTAAGCTTTTAGTAGCAGTAGAGTTTACCCAGGGCCAGCAGCGTTTTAGCATAAAACCACTTGGCGTGTGTAAACGCACCTATACACACTAAACATGATTTACCGCTAGGCACGTTTAGCGCTTGAACATTAATTCATTTCAATGGCCAAAATAAATTATTATTCTGGCCAGGGAAGTGAATTAATGGCCATACGCTCGACACTTGTAAATGCACCTAAATGCTTGTAAATATTTGGACAATATTCTGCCAAAACGCTGCTGCTAAGAGGAAGAGAGTTTTTAAAATGTCCTGTGTGCATGAGGCCTAAAAAATGTACTCGGCATGTCCTACAAACCAGAAGGCCTACAGGCTGAAAAGTAATATTTAATGACCTCCTTCTTTACCAGTGGTAACCATGCATCTCCTTGTCTGAAATTGAATAGACAGCATTAGTCCAAGATAGCTTCCCTTATGTATGGGCAGGATTGTGAGAAGTCCACCTCCAACCCATGCCCATTACCGTAAACATGCTGGCATCTGCAGGTGTGAGCAGGTGTGCTACTAAGCCTGCACAGCCAGAGAAGCCACACGTGCCCAGTGGTGGTGGGGGAACACGGAAGCAAAATAGCCACGCAAGAGCTAAAATGTATCTCCTTGTATGTTCTACTTTTGTATAGAGTGGGGTTTTACTGCGTTAGGGAAATTTTACCTCACTTCCTATCCCGGTATCAATAGATTCACCAGGCAGCTAGTGAGGGACACTTTCAAATAACAGCGCCAACAGAGCTAAAAAATGTTTTTGCTAGTAGAGTAGGTGAAGGCTAGAATCCCACTAGCTTTATATTGCTGTCTGTGTGCCTGTAGCTCATTTCATTTCACTTCCTGTTTTGTGAAATCAATGTCACCAGGACGGTGAGGGCCTGTGTCACTGGGCTACTGTTCACGTCAGAACTGCTTCTCTTCCTATCCAAGCAAGTCAACTTCAGGTCAAATTCACTTGTGAATGATCTCTGATTGATCTCAGAAGCCTCTCAAGTAAATGCATATGAATGTCTTATTGACACAAACCCTTAGTAAGGGGAGTCTCTCCAAAGCAGTTAAAAAAATGGCAGTGGTTCAGTTTTTTTCTAACTCTATCCAAAATGTATAAAATAAGTTTTGGCTGAATTTAGACTTAAACACTTTTCTATTTTCTATATTTCTGTTCAAAAATAGGCTCCTGTCAAGCTGACTGCAGAGTGGTAATATCGGCACTGGTATGAGGAAGGAATAAAGGAAAACAGTGCTTGCCTAGCAAGACCCTCTGCATGCTCTGTAAATGCCATCAGAGAATGGGATGAGTTGCATGGGGGTCAAACTGGTGGCCCTCCAGTTGTTGCCAAACTACAAGTCCCACGAGGCTTTGCAAGATTGACAGTTACAAGCATGACTCCCAAAGGCAGAGTGTCACGTACCTGATGGGAGACTGAAATGACGAGGTCGGCCTCACTTGTGTCACTAGCCCTGACCCCACTGGAGTTGGAACAGAGGTAGTCTAGGGACCAGGGGGACAAGAGTGCCAGTAGATGTTGTTTGCAGCTCTTGCAGATGATGACCTTGGAAGACTGATGATCCTCTGATTCAGGCACAGTAGTAACAAGCAGAGCGGGTTTTGTAGATCGCCAGGTGTGCACCAGAGCAAGGCAGGTAGTGAGGGTAAGAAACAGGAGGAATAGCCAGGGTCATCAATGGGCGGACAGCACGGTACAGAATCAGAAGCAAAGCCAAGGTCAGGAGCAGAGCCGAAATCAGCAACCAGCATCAATCAGGAGAGCAATCAGAGTCAGGTCAGGAACAAGCTGGTCAGCAACAAAGGAATCACACAGGAACAAGCAGGACACGGGGGAGCTGAAGACCAGTCAGCACCTATCATGGGCAGAGGCACTCTTTAAATAGCCCGCCTGGTGCCAATCTTCACTGTGCGTGTGCACGTGCACATGCGCTATGCACACAACCGACCACTCTTCTGGCCGTTTCTATGCGCATGCGCATTTCTATTCACGATTCATCTCACCGGAAATCCCTTACACAGAGGCATGATGGGACTTGTAGTTTCACAACAGCTGGAGGGCTGCTAGTTTGACACCCCTGAGTTAGAGGGTTCTTTGTTCTGTTTCACAGGCGCTGCAGCCCTGCATGGTTGGTCAATAACTGAAACGAATTTTGATTTCAAATGGCAGTTCTCAGAATTCACAAGTAATAACACACTTAACAACTTAAATAATAGAACTGATATTATAGAAAAATAATGATACAATTTAGATAATAAACAAAATGTATTGGGTTCATTGTGTATGAACTTTATTTTCATCACAGGCTTATTTTGCATCGCACAATTTGTAGATGATGCCCCATGCTGAGGGTACATTAATCTATGTTTTCCCTCAGACAGGTAGCAGTTGACACTGTGTACAGTAGCTTGCTGTCCAATTCTGCTGCTGACACCTTTGGTCCCCAATAATGAGCAAATCAAAGTGGTTTCTGGTCATGATCATTAACAGAGGCACACTGCCATCTTGCAATCAGCATTCACCGTGCCATAATCTCTATGACATAGTGATTACATATAGGCTGGAGGTTTCATTCACAAAATAAGTCTTTCAACTGTCACTGTAGCTTAAAGATAGCAGTGTGTCTTTGTTTAATACTGTAATTGTTAAATACGATTAAGGTATTAACCGCATTCCCGCCGCCCTATAGCAGAAATACTGCTACAGGGCGGCAGGGGTGCGCAAAATCACGTGTGTGTGTGTATATATATATATATATATATATACTGTATATATATATATATATTTTTTTTTTTTTGCATTGGTGGCCTCACCTGTCTATCACAGGGTCCCGACCAGTGATTCCCCGCTGGCACCCGGCGATCGCCATGTATCACCAATGGTGAAGAGACCTGTATGTAAACAATACAGATCTCTCCCCTGTCAGCTCCTGCACATTGCTTTGTAGGGCTCTGCATAGCAGAGCCCTACAAAGCAGCGTGCTTACACAGTAAAGCACACGCACAGCACACAATAAAACAACACACAGCACACAGCTAACCCTTTGATTGCCCCAGATATTAACCCCTTCATGCCCAGTGTCATTATTAGCTTTTTATTAGCACTGATCACTGTATTGGTGTCACTGGGGATGTCAGTGACAGTTAGTCAGTTATTCCCTAGTGTCAGATTGCCCGCCACAGGCCTGCTATAAGTTGCTGATCGCCGCCATCACTAGTATAAAAAAATAATTCCAGTATCTATACCGCAATTTGTAAATGCTATAGTTTTCATGTAAACCAATTAATTTACACGTGTTGGGATTGTTTTTAGCAAAGACATGTAGCAGAATAAATTTTGGCTTAAATTTATGAAGAAATTTGATTTTTCAAAAATTTTTTACTGGACATGTTTAACCACCTCCCGCCCACCATATAGTCCAATGACGGGTGCAAGGTGGTTCTCTCATTCTCATAGGACATCATATGACGTCTTTCCATTCTCACCACGCAGGCGCGGCTCAGGGAGCGCGCAGCGCGGCAAACAGCGGCAAGCTGTGTCCCTCGGACACAGCGGATCACCGATCCATGGAAAGAGCCGAAGATGTCAGCTCGGTCCTGTGATCAGCTGTGTCCAATCACAGCTGATCACATGTAAACAGGGAAATGCCAGTTATCGGCATTTCTCTCCACTTGAGCTGTCACGCTGACAGCTCGAGAGGAGAGAAGAGCCGGTAATCGGCATTCCGCAGAGGGGACAGGTACACTGATCATCAGGGCACTGATGATCAGTGTGCCCTGATGATCAGTGTGGCCCCAGAAGTGCCACCTGTCAGTGTCCATCAGTGCCAGCTGTCAGTGCTGAACAGTGCCACCTGCCAGTGCCCATCAGTGCCACATCAATGCCACATATCAGTGCCCACCAGTGCACATCAGTGCCCATCTGAGCTGCCTTTCAGTGTCACCCATCAGTGCCAGTCAGTGCAACATATCAATGCCAATCAGTGCCACCTATCAGTGCTGCCAATCAGTGCCACCTATCAGTGCCAGTCAGTGCCGCCTATCAGTGCCAGTCAGTGCCGCCTATCAGTGCGCATCAGTGCCGCCTATCAGTGCCAGTCAGTGCTGCCTATCAGTGACAGTTAGTGCCACCTAACAGTGCCAGTCAGTGCTGCCTGTCAGTGCTGCCTTTCAGTGCCATATATCAGTGCTGCCTTTCAGTGCCCATCAGTGATGCCTGCCAATGCCCATCAGTGCCACTTACCAGTGCCTCCTCATCAGTGCCCATCAGTGCCACCTATCAGTGTCCATCAGTGCATCTTATCAGTGGCCATCACTACAGCCTCATTAGCGCACATCAGTGAAGGAGAAAAATCACTTATTTACAAAATGTTATAACAAAAACTAAGAAAAAACTTTTTTTTTTCAAAATTTTCAGTGGTTTTTGGTTTGTTTAAGAAAAAATAAAAACCCCAGAGGTGATTAAATACCACCAAAATAAAGCTCTATCTGTCACAAAAAAAGATAAAAATTTCATATGGGTACAGTGTTGCATGACCGCACAATTGTCATTCAAAGTGTGACAGCGCTGAGAGCTGGAAATTGGCCTGGGCAGGAAGGGGGTATAAGTGCCCTGTAGGCTAGTGGTTAATAGCAAAAAGTCAAAAATATTGTTTTTTTCTCAAAATAGTCATTTTTTTATAGCACAAAAAATAAAAAATGCAGAGGCAATCAAATACCACCAAAAGAAATCTCTATTTGTGGGAAAAAAAAGGACATCAATTTGATTCGGGTGCAGCATTGCATGGCCGTGCAATTGTCAGTTAAAGTAACGCTGCGCTGTATAGCAAAAAATGGCCTGGTCAGGAAGGGGGGTAAATCCTCTGAAGGCCAAGTGGTTAAAAAAAAACATTAAACATTGTAAAAGGCTACAAAAATGATTTCACTTATCATTGTGAGAGCAATTCTACTTTTAATCTTTTTATTTAAGTTCTACTTTATGCTGGTGCATCCCAATCCTACGCTCCACTCAACTGACTGAGCAGGACAACTGGGACTGTTTGAGCTACAAAGGATACTGTAGGACTTTTTAGTTATTTTAGTGACCTCGTATTTACATTGGTTGAATCAGTTTCTGGGATCTCTTGTACAGATTAGACTAATCTTCAACTTTGTTTTAGTTTGGTCATCTGATCTCTGTAAAAGGGTAGGATCAGATTTTAGATTGTTTTATCTTCATCTTCAGCAGAGATTATGTGACTAAAGGCTTAGGTGTTTGGTCGTGTGATCAGCACTGAAGGGAGCCTGGAGCATTATCTTTTCCAGGAAAGGTAGTATCAAGGCTGTTTGAATATTTTTAATATGGGTTTAAGTTAAAGTGTAACTAAAGGCAAAACTTTTTTTAGTTTTAGAAAGAGTGAAGAGGGATTAGGAAGGCCATAGCAAGTGCACATTTCCTTCTTTACTTTCGTGGTTGCAGGAGGGAAATTTTCACGATTCCCCCATCAATACAGACAGTGTTGACAGGGGAATAGCCGTTCCCGCAGAGAGAAGACAGTGATTATTACTAGCGGCTTTAGCAGCCTCTAGCGATAATCGCAAGTGAAAACAGCAGGCTGGTTGTACCCAAGTTGATTGATCAATCAACTTGGTACATTTAGCCTGCCCACACATAGTTCGAATCTCAAAGATTTGAACCATCTATGGCAGGCCTTATAAGACCTGTCAGTTTTTATTGCTGTCTGTTCCCCCATTAAGGAAATTCACCCTCTCTATTTATCCTATTTACCATTATTAGTGAAAGTAAATCTGAAATATTGGGTTGTCTCGGAAAAGTAATAGAAGGAAAACTTTCAATGGGGACACTAGTTCTGGTAACCTAGGGGTCCCCAAGGAAATCTCTTAATTTTCAGGCATTTCCTCTCACTTCCTGTTTGGCATGTATGGGACAGGACTTGAATGGAGATCTCTGCAATGAAACACAGATAGAGAACATAGCCAGGAATATTAATGGCCAATCATGTAAAATCATACTTCTCTTCATGCACCAAAGCTTCCAACTCGCCTATTTTGCTTGGCAGACTTCTGGCATTGGTGAACAAATACTTTAATTAATTGACACCTTGTGCACACATATTTTGCATATTTTTTATTTTCATACAAATAGTACCAATTCCACTGGTTGTTTGTAAGAGCTGTGAAAATGTGGAATAGACTCACTCAAGAGTTGGTTCTGGCCAGCTCAGTGGATTGCTTTAAAAAAATCCTGGATTCTTTCTTAGTATCCAGTTATATTCTGTGTATCCAACATTTATAGGTTGCGTTGATCCAGGGAATATCCGATTGCCTCTCGGGGGATCAGGAAGGAATTTTTTCCCCTGCAGGAGCAAATAGGATCATGCTTTGCTGGGTTTTTTTTGCCTTCCTCTGGATCAATTGTGGGTATAGGAGTATAACTTTTTTTATGGTTGAGCTGGATGGACTTTTGTCTTTTTTCAGCCAGACTAACTATGTAACTTACTGTGAAGAAACCTTTCCATATTTGGAGATTAAATTTCTTTTCCTCCTGTGTGCCCCGTTGTCCACAGTGATGACTTCAAGGTGAATAACTCTACACCGAGTTCACTATATGAATCACTGATGTATTTATACATGTTGATCATATCCCCCCTTAATCTCCTCTTCTCAAAAGAGAATAAATTCAATTCCTTATAGCTGAGCTCCTCCATGCCTCTTATCAGTTTGGTTGCCCTTGTACAGGGGTAAAATGATATCTCTCTCTCTGGAGTCTATACCTTTTTTAATACAAGAGAGGATTTTGCTCGCTTTAGAAACCGCAGCTTGGCACTGCATGCCATTATTAGGCTTATGATATACCATAACCCCCAGATCCTTCTCCACCATTGATTCTCCAGTTGTACTCCCCCTAGTATGTATGATGCATTTATATTCTTAGCCCCCAAGTGCAGAACCTTACATTTATCAACATTAAACCTCATTTGCCACATAGTTGCTCAATTAAACAGTGCATTGAGGTTGGCTTGTAAATTGGAGACATCTTGTAATGATGTTATTCCACTGCAACCACTACTTTAAGTATTGATAACCATTAGATTATCAATACTGGGTGATGGTCTGGATGTTTGTGGATCATTATCTTTTGACATCCTTAGTAGAATTCTCTTGGGGGGAATTATTTTAATTTGTTAGCTTATTTTTCCAAGGGTTCCAAGGGTGTCTGTGTTGCAAAATGGCATGGTGGACAACAGAATATTAGTGTACTTGTCTAAAATATTTAGTCAGCCAGGTAATTTGCCAACATCTCACCACCATTTAAGATTTATGAGAGCCTTTAAAAAATTATACTCAGTTACATGTCCTAGGAACACTTTAGTAACTAACTGCAAAAACATGGGTAAGGTATACCAGAATAAATTACAAATACAAAAATACTTTATGAAACTAAAATAATTCTTTGGAAGTAGCTTTGAGAGTGATATCCCATGTTCCTAGATGGGAACTTACATAGCTCATTCCTTGAGATGCCTTGCAGTACTCAAACGATCTGTTGTAAATATTTGTGTTAATCCTTTTCGCTGAGATTAAACAAAGTGTATGCAGCAACTGCAAAGAGATAAGTTCTAGTTAATTTTAGTTACAGTGAAAAGCTATGGCTCATGTCATGCTTGGGCAGAATGGTTTAATGCTCTAAAGAGAAAGAAAAAAAAAGCATAATGTATCAGCAGCACTAAAGAGTGTAACTGCAGTAATGGGAGCTACACTGTGTTATCATTAGCAACAATAATTGCAGATGCCGGAGACTGTTATTCTAACTGGTGATGCTTCACGGTCTGTATGAAAAACGTGTTGGTAAATCACACAGAAAGAATGTGGACATTGCACTTTGAATCTGTTCTGTTTTTTTAATAATATGCTTTGACTGAAATCTCTGAAACGACATTAAGGGCCACTATTATGCTTTAAAATGTGCATCAGTAAAAAATGTAAAAATATACTCTAGGCTCATGCACAATTTACCAAAAAATGTTGGAATGTATAGGAATAGGAATTTGGCAAACCTGAAACATATCAGATTTACTCCGTTCTCTGTGCATACATGGCGGTAATGTTTTGAATGGACGCGAGGACCTTATAGATTTTTGAAAATTAATATAAAATTTTTTTTTATATATATTAATTATGTTTAGAAGTTAAAAACAAAAGGTTTGAATATGTTTATTGTTCCATAGGTAAGTATGAAATATTGCATATAAAATATTGTGTTATGTATTGTTGTGCATCGTCTTGAGTAGCAAGAGAATGCAATACACATACACAGCTAAATGACTGAATACCTACTCTCCCTCTTATTTAACAGAAGCAGCTCCGGTCTGGATTTTCAGCTAGACAGGGACAGCCAGCAAGTGAGCTGGCAATGTTGGGCCCAGTGCTCTTTGATCTGAGTGTCATGGACGCATTTTGTATGACATGTTTATTTGAAAAGGAAAGATGTACAAAAAAATACAAGAAGCGACACAAAGGATGGGTTCTGAAAACATTCAAACATTCACAAAAATTGTACAATCAAGTTGGGCAGAAACCATTTTAGTTTCTTTTTAAAAACACATCCACTTTGATAGATTTGCCCACAGTTATTCTTTCATTCAAGGCAAAGTAACAGTGTTTGTGTAAACCAACCCTCCCGCCCAACAGACATGCACACACTGATAGTCACCTCTTCAGTGGAGGAGCATGTGGCCTCCTCCTATGATACAGTGCTCAGGCCTAGAGGTCAATTCCTTGGCCTGAGCAGTGCAACATGACATGACATCACTGCTCTTTTCAGGCTCTAGAACAGTGTATTTTTCCTGTGGTGTAATGGAGGAAGAAGTGGCAGGGGAACATCAGAAGGTTATGTATCAGTGGCAGCTTAAAATATAAGCTGTCACTTGACTTCACAGTGACAGTGTCTATTTAAATAGCATGTTCCCATTATGGGACTACTTAAAAGAAATGACTGAGCGTGTTCACTTAAAGGATACGTTCACCTTTCATAACATGTTACATGTTACACCCATATTCAGGATGTAACATGTAACGTGTTATGAATGCACCGGCCCCCACTCCCTAGCTTTGATAGCTAGCAGGGGATCTTCTCTTCCCCCGCTAGCTATCAAATTTTAAAAAAACGTGGCCATGCAGGGCTCTGCCTGCCCAGCTGTGTAACTCATTCACAGGCCTCTGTGAATGAGAAACTACAAGTCTCGATAGCCTTGGTGGCTATTGGCTTGTAGTTCTCAATGAAGTACCATGGTGTTGTGGAGCGCCATGATAGTTCATAGATTTTTCCCATACGGGCAAGCAAATATACTGACAGATCTGCAAGATACCTGCATGGCACCAGCGATCAGAAGATTGCTGATGCAATGGTTTCCAGGCTTTTACAACAAAAAACAATATATGCACATTTTTTTTACCTGCAAAAAAATTGTGCATTTATTATGTTTGGTAAAAAGGTGAACTTATCCTTTAAGTAGTAGTCAAAATGTATATGTAAACTTTTTTTGCTAGAGATAAATTTCAATTTCACAGGTGGTCAACGCACCTGCCCAAAGATCAGGTTTATGTATGCAAAACAGAGAGATTTTACCAGGAGCAGTGATTTCATTCTAAAGCTAAAAAGAAATAAATACTCTTATTACCAAAACATAAAGCTAAATTATTAAACTCAGACTTGCTGTAACATTAGTTCAGCAGTAAGATGTGAGATACTGCCTAGAAGATGATAGTGTACTCTAGTGAATATACAGTAGTGAATGGGAGATGGGCATCACCTCTGGTCTATGGCTCCTAGTCTTTCCAGTTTTAGACCAGAGCATCAATGAAAGCTATACTTCTTTGTGTACCATCCTGGTATAAAGTTTCAGATCACCTGCATTTTCAAATGAATTACTGCATTTCTATTTTTAGGGGACACAGAAGACATCATTAGAGTTGATGTACTGAAAGCAAACAGGCTGTTCACTTTGCAAAGAAATACCAATCACATGCAAGGAAAGTTAAAAAAAAAAAAATAATAATAATTATTTATATATATATATATATATATATTTCCTTGCACATGATTGGATGATGGAAGGTCAGCAGAGCTGAACCTCATTCACTAAACTAAGGGAAATTTATCTTGCAAAGTGAACAGCTTTTTTGCTTTTAGTAATTCAACCCCTATCTCTTAACCTGACTTCCCAGATCTATCCACCACTGTAGTAGATAAAAGAGGTTTCACTATTAATTTTGATTCTTTAATTAGTGTATATTACAGACAATGCAGCAGTAGGAGTAAGCATCCAGATCAGAAAGGGTGAGATAAGTGAAGCCATGGATTAAATAAAGCAGTACTAAATCCAAAAACATTTTTTTTTTTTTTTTACAGTTTACCAAATGCTTAATAAGATAACTCCTTAATTTGTTTAGGCTTTTTCCTCTTAATTTTACCTGGTGATCTGTCTGGTAACATGCTTCCTGTGGTAGGATGTGTCCATTCTGGATGGAGGAACAACAGATACTCCTTTGGAGAGCAGCATTGTCAGCGAGGCTAGGACAAGGGGTGGACAGGAGGAGCAGTTGTCCTGGGCGCAATGGTTTATTGCAGGGATGGGGGAACCTTGTGTTGAGTTTCTTCTGTTACAAGGCTGACAGAAGTAGTGACAGCAGCATCTCGACTCTTGTCAGCCCAGCTCTGGAAGCAGCGAGGAGAGAGCCAGGAGGAGGTGCGGGTTGCTGGCCCTTAAGCAGTTCTCCTCGCATATCATGAATGGGAAGGGGGAGCACAGTTTGTCACCTTTGCCCTGGGCACTGGATGACCATGTCCAGCCACTGATTATCAGTCTAGGGATGGGGTAGTGTTAGATACACTAGCAGACTTAGATGGGTTTTGTGTTTAATACTGCTTGAGTATAGGTTCACACCTAAGCTTTTTCTGCAGCATTATGCAGAAACGCACTACAGTCCATTTAATATGATTTCTTATGGGACACATTCACATCTCCACATTTTTACCCCGGTGCCTTTTTTGGAAAGGGTCAGAGACTTTTTTAAATGCAAAACGTTGCATTTTTGGTTCTTTAGACTTCAATGGAGATGCTGCAGAAAAGCATGTCGTGCTTTTTTGCTGCGTTTTGCATTTTAATCTGCTTAGGAACAAGAAAAAATGCAAAACACATTAAAAACGCGTCAAATACACATGTGCAAAAATGCAAAACGCACTGCAGAAACGGATCAAACGCAAAATGCATAGGTGTGAATCTAGGCTTAAGTCAGATAAAGATCTCAGAACCAAGATATAAATAGAAATAGATTTTTAAAATATCAAAGTATATCAAAATAAATAAATATGCTGACATTCCTAGGAAATTATATAAATTAGTTTAGCCCAATGACACAGAGCAAAGCACATAAATGCATACTACCCCATAGCAATCAGTTTATCTATCTGATTTTTGTCATTAATTTGTGCATATTGTTTCACCCAAAAAAGTGAATCCCATCACATAAAAACATTCTATAAGATGTAAACAGTAAACTCTTATCTATCCATCACAATGATATGGGAAATTACCTGACAAACATTTTTACCTTATCAATATTTCTTTAACTTTGGAGTCTAAATAGATTCTTTGTTGGGAGTTTTCTTGGGTCATTTACAATTTGAATGTTGTATCATCAGGCAAATATTATAGGTGTGTGTATATATAGATGGCAATTCGAGGGACTAACTTTGTACTGTCAAAGTTTTTTCTTTGTAGAATGGAAAAAAAATCATGAATCTGTAAATATTTTTTATGGCCATTCCATGAAACAAGCAGAAAAGGAAAAATACCTTTAGCAATCATCTTCCATCTGTTCCTGTTTTGTAGTTTGCGCAACCCATTTATAATAAAACATATTTTATTGTTTGAAACCATAACAGTTATATGATACATGAAATATAATCAACTGCTGTGTTATGTGTGTACATACAGTAGATACATAAAAGTACACAGATGTATAAAGTATAAAAAACACCAGGTGATGGGAGAAGGAAATTCAAGTATTAAGTATTAATAAAATAAATTACACCTATATACAGTTTTTATGTAAAGGTATGCTTTGGCTCCAAGCCACTGTGGAGATAAGCAAGAAAAATATTGGCTCAAGATGAAATCTGATCAAATACCATCAGAGAAAACCATGGGAGTCAATGCTGTTCAAAGTAATACATGTCTGACCTTAGAATGTACATAATATTTTCCATGTGTAAAATCCCCCAAACCTTATCTGCCAACATTTGATAAGTTTCTTCCAGGTGCCTTCCAGCACTAGTGGCAGCACAATGAAGTTTGAGGATACTAAGTGTATATGTATATTAATTTTTGGACAACTAAAATGAGCAGATATATGATGTCTGTATATAAGGATGAGGTTCAGGCTCGCCGCTACCAAGGGTTTGAGGCTAATCCTGTGGAATCAGCGAGTATGTGTGCAGATTCACCTGGGAGAATTTTTTTTTTAAATCACAATATATTACATGATCTTTGAAATATGATCAGCAGGCTTAGAAAGGCCAATCAAGGGTCTTTTGGATAAGTCATCCCGCTCACTATAAAAGGGGTGAGTAGTTATAGTGTCAATGTATTGGAGCTACTGTAAGGAAAGGATAAGGAAAGCTGATAAATGTCATAGAAAGAGATTAGGGTCATTTAGAAAACTGTACTTTGATTCTAATTGCTAGCAACCATTTTTGTTCATTTTTGTTTTGTATGGTTCATTTGAGGTGAGCAGTTACTTTTAGCTGCTGTCCCATCCATAGCAAACTTTTTTTTAATGCAGCAAGGCTTTCCTTTAAAAAAAAATGTACTTTTGTTTAAGGGGGTGATATATTAGGGGTATATGCTATTTATGCTGATGGGACCTTTATTTTAACGTAAATTGCTTTTGTTCCAGGGAGTATTATTGGGGTTTTCATCTATTTTGGGGGTACAAGACTTCCCTGAGAAAAAGTTGGATTTTGTTTCAGGGGTGATAATTTGGGGGTTTCATTTGTTTATTTTTTTAAATGTTTGCTTTATGTTGCTTTTTTTAAGTTAGCGTACTTTAAAGTGCAGCATTAACTTATTACTGGTCATCCATCCCTGAATTTGCTTTTTGTTTGCGGCTGTATTACTTGAAAGAAATAAAAAATGAGTGCAGCTAAATCATTTTTCATTATCTTAGTCACATTCACAGAGATCCCCATAAATATAATGTAGGCATACAAAGGTTAGGCCTATTATTCCTGATTAAAACCTTCCTGTTTTGTCTGGTAAATGTTGGCTCAGCTTTACTATGTATTTTGTTTTGTTGCTGGCAAGGTATACACTGCTGTGTCAACTATGGTCTCTTATTTCCCCCAAGCATGTTTTTTTTAAATATGTGTATTTTCAATGTTCAAAGCTGAAACTGCATGAAAAGACTCCACACGCACACTCACACATTGTATGGTATTTTATTTATTTATTTTTTTAATTGATAAACAGTATATTCCCTACGGCAGTGCCCAGCTTTCATTGTCATTTTTTGGACAGTAGTTTGCCTATTAGCCCTAAAATGGCAAGAATTGTAATTGTAATAACAGAATTGCCCCCAGATAGACTTAAAGAGGCTTTGCCTCTACCTTTGCCTCTAACCTTGATAGATTTGCCCAACCCCTATTTCTATATATTTGATGACTTTAAAAACTCATGTGTGTCTACTTAAAATGTTTCTTCTTTGAAGAGGAACCAGTGCTTAGCTTGAGCATGAGTTAAAAATCATAACCTGACTGTTGGTGGAAGTGACATGCTGTGCTTTCTTGTGACTATAGGAATATCTATCTATGCAAGACATATTGGAGATGTCAACAGGGTTTACTCTAAATTTAGCAATAACTCCTGCTCCAGCTGTGTTCTCAAACAAAGCGTTAAATTGTCTGAAACCATTTCATGTATGAGCAATAGTTAGGTTATTTATTTAAAAAGTAAGGTGTGCATATGCTACATATCTTCATTTCCTGGTGGTAACCTGACATAGGGGCAAGTGTCCTAAGACTGTACTAAATGTCATTAAAATGCATCTTACATAGAACATGGAACTGATAAAGAATGATGTCCTCACTTCTTAATACTGAAGCTGTTTGGTTTATTTTCATTATTGTGCATATCTGAATTCTAATAATCAAAGCATTCGCCCCTTAGACTGCACTTTTTGAAATAGCTAGCTATATCATTATGATGGAACGCGGCGTCCAACCCCTGCCCTTCTCACCAACTTGTGATCAAAGGACCAGCCGATCTTGCACCGTGCTGTCACTTGTGTAACAATGCCACTCTCAGCTGCACCATGCACAAAGATTTTCCAGCTCGCAGGACCACAATCTATGTGCCAGCAGCTTGAGAGTGATTTTTACTGGGTTAGGTTAATTACGCAATTAACCCTTCACACTGCCACCACCGCCTTTTTACAGAGAAGGAGGAAACTCACAAATCTTAGCAGTAACACTATGATATTAGTATAAGCGTCTGTAATACACTACACACTGTCACCACAGACAGATATATTCAGAGGATTATTACATACAGTAGCACTCTTCAAGAGACAGGGATTCTTTAGTTTGCATTAAAAGCTTTAGAGACAGTTTCAAAACTTTTTAAAATAGGATTTATTACTAAAAAGGTCAAAATGGTGCAATTAAAATATTTACAGAAAAAGATGTTACAAAGACATAAAGAGAACAATAATGCAACAGAGAAATAAAAGAAAGGAGTTCAGAAGGCAGAATACTTACAAAGTCCTGGTTTAAGCAGAGTCCAAGTGTCCGAATAAAAAGGTTGCCTTGGTTTTCAAGTCTGTTAGATGTTTCCTGATTGCTGTTAAATGAGAGCTTTCTCCTGCAGACCTATCAGTCCTTTTCTATGATAAATTATAAAGGGGTGTCGCCTGAGATCAAATGAGCAATCATCCAGTTTGGGAATGGGTGCGAGGCGGTCACCAAGTTAATGACCAAGTCCAACTGCAGTTTCATACTAATATTAATAACTTCTAGTATGTACAAGTGGTATTCTAGCAACTGGCAGATTAATATTCAGAATTATATTTTAAACCCAGGGATACCAAACACAGCGTACCCTTGTCACCAAGGAGGGGAGAGACTGCTTTCTTCCCCTTCCTATGTGCTAACATAGTCATGTATGACCTCGTTCGACTCAACACAAAATTACCTTTCCAAATATACATAATATTGTGTCCAGTTCCTGTTGAATTTTATGAATTGTATGTTTGAGGTGATTGTAGCCGTATTAGTGCACTTGCGACAGAAACAATTGAGTACTGACGTGATACTTTTTTTATTTGCACTAACATACAATTTTGAGGACAAGCTTTTCAGGGTATGTCCCCTTCTTCTAAAAAGGGGACATACCCCGAAAGCTTGTCCTCAAAATTGTATGTTAGTGCAAATAAAAAAAGTATCACGTCAGTTATGAATTGTATGTGAAATTGTGACATGTCGAATGGACATTTTATGGCACGCTCTGCATCCTAGAGCCCTAATGGCCTAACAGGTCATGGCTGACTGAGTTATTGTTTTACGATAGGGCAGAGGGAAGTGTCTCTGCCATACAGACATCCTGCCAAGCCTAATTAGTGGTTTACAGCTCTTGGAGCTTCATCTATCTGTGTTTTATTTAAGATAAGAGGCCCTTTTGAAGTCCGTTACAACTTACAGCTACAAATTCCATTTCAAAAGGAGGGAGGAAAGGAGAAACTATTGTCAATGGGAACATGGCTGAGACCTTAACAAGATGGCTGTCACGTACAGCGTCCATTTCTCTATTGCGCACAAACATCACAGTCATGTATTCTAAAAGCAATATGTACTTGATGGTTTATACTCTTGCTTTGTAATGCAAACTTTAATAAAAATATTGAACAAGAACATAGAACTGATAGTGGAATATGAATGTAATGAAACAGTGTATCTTGCTCACCTCCTCTCAACTAGGGCAACTCCATTATCTATCTATTCAGGTCAGAAGTAATATATTTAGGATGTACCTGATACAATGTAACCTATGGTGTCACCATGTTCAGTAATCTTTGAGTCTCACTGTTCTGCTTAAAGTGGAGTTCCAGCCGTTTTCGTGTTTATTAAAAGTCAGCAGGTACAAAAACTGTAGTTGCTGATTTATATCAAACACACACTTACCTGTCCCAGGGTTCTCACCTGCACCGTCCCTTCTCTCCATGGCGCCGGCATCTCAACTGTGGGCACCAAGCTGTGACAGCTTGCGGCTTCACAGCCAGGTGCCCACTGCACATGTGCAAGCCTTTTGGGACCTGTGAAGGTTCGCAGGAGACTGAGGGAGGAAGGAGGGGGCCGAACTTCTGGCTCACTTCGCCACGGCAAACTGAGCAAGAAGTGGGAACAGGTACCTGTCAAAACTAGGTACCCACTCCCCCCCAAAAGGTGCTATGGCAGTGGAGGGGGGGAGGAGCAAAACAAGGGGTCTTCCACTTTTGGGTGGGGCTGCGCTTTAAGAATAACATTTCTTCTGCATTATAAGTCCTCATGCACACTGGACATTTTTACAACTGCTGTTTTGGCTTTTGACAGTAAACTCCGCAGCATGTTATCCTATGTGTCCATGCACATAGTTTTCACTGCCTGACCTGGCAAAATAAAATGGCAACCACTTGGTTCAGTTTATAACTATACACTTGGGCATGGCAATATGCAGAATGTACAAAAAAATCCCAGCACACTCTTTTTTTGTTGCACACATTTGCAAATAAATGTAAAGCTACACTGCTGCAAGATACCTGCTTAAGCCTTGCTGCCTTAAAGTAGACCTTGCATGAATGGCAAATAAAATGCATACAATAATAAACCATAATAATAAAAAATATTTACCCTGTTGTCTCTGTTACTATCCCCATGCCTTTTTGGAAAAATAAGTCCCTCTAATCCCATGAGAATGTGGTCCAGCACTGTGCAGTGTTACATAAGATAACCAGGTAACCATTACTAAAAGGAGATGATAGTGACATCATCATATAATCTTCTAATGTAGTAGTATGGACATCATAAAAAATGACATATATGATGCAATCTGTCATAGCATTAACATGGCAGTTTTATTACCTTTTGATTCTGCTAGTAGGTTTATTATTTTACCACTCCTTTTAATAGGGTTACAGTGATGCTTGTTCAGTAGCAAATTTATGAGTTGTCACCCTGTGGACAGAGTTTTTGATGGACATGTAGCTTTAAATAGAATTCAAGTGAGAGATTAACAAATTCAAGCCCAACTCTAACATTTTTAAGTAAATACATCAACATTTTTTTTGCTTTAAAAAAAAAATGTAAGCGAAATGAATAAAAGTCCACAATGGTAAGCACAATGTTGTGTTATATAATTGGCTCAACCGTCAGTGTAGCTGGGAAACTTGGCCTGAATGTAAATGTAGATAAAATAAATAAACGAAGGCATATAAGATAAAACAAAAAAAGAAACTCATATATTGACTTGCAAATATCAACCCCATACAGTTACCATAATACTATATTTTTCATTGTAGTAAGCCTAGGTGAATCTAATGGGCATATTCCAGATATCCTGGAAAGAATCCCAAGAGGTCTCAATCTAGGCAAAGTGGAGAGATTTCATATACTATTTTGTCCAGAATGGTATTGATATACCAACATCTAGGCCTGAATAACCGGTACTGTCATAAAAATAAGCACTACTAAACTGAAGATGATAATAATGGTGATGATGATGACAATTCTGATGATAATTTTGCCTTATTATAATTGTACTTTGGACTTAAATATATTTCAAGTATTTCTCCATAAGGTTACAATCACATAAAATCAAGCTGATCTCTTTACCTCTATGAATCTCTGCAGCTGTCTCTCCTTTAACTCTATGTCTCTCTCACTCTTCCTATTGTCTCACTCATCAAGCCATTGTTGCATAAGGGTTGAAAGCCTTCACTAAGACCAAGGACATAAGTTGTTTCAGATGGCAAAGTATAGTGAACCTGCACACATGTAGGTTGTATATTCCCCAGATGACAATAACTCTTATGTAATCCTATGAGGATTTTTAGCTTTTAGGTACATATGTGATTTATTGTGGTATCTGTGTCATTACATATAGTTCTATTGTACACGATAAGCGCTAAACATGATAGATGGGATATGTGGCAACAAAAGGCCTATGGGAAAACATATAGAAAAAAATCAACGTCAGAAGTCTTTACAAATATGTATACAGGAAAAGCTTGTCTATCTCATTGGTCATCAACTTCGTGACATTTTTTTTCCACATCACAAATATTTTACAGATGTGTGAAAGTGACTACAGCTGGCTGACAAAAGCATGTTTGCTTTTTTCACTTATTTTCAGATTTTCTTTTACATAATACTATCATACACAGATTATAGGAGTCGAGTAGTGGGTTTACAAGTTAAAAAATTTTAATTTTAAAATATTTGTTAATATAATGGAAATGTACAAATGTTGATTTTAGAACCTCTGCAGCCTTCCAACCAAATAGTTGTTGCAGCATACTCCTGTTTATTATATGCTTCTTTTAACAAGGTACCTACATACATTGTCTTTTCTAATGAAAGATGCCCTGTAGCACCTTGGGGCTTCCACCATGGGGTCACTAAATAATAACCTCAGCATGAAACCCAAGTTTAGTATTCTGGAATACCCCTAACTTCCATGCTAATTCTTTGTAGTTTGTGATATGGCATGGTGCCAGTCTTAGGTTCCAAGTCAGAATAAGCATATACAGTATTACACACCTGCGTTTAGAGGCCTTTAGAGTACAGGGGCAGCTCTTACAAAAACATAATCAAATGCAGCCATCCACCACTGACTATTATTTGGTAAACATGTCTCTTTAATAAATAGTTTTCTTTCCCTTTGAAGATTTCCGCACTATATTTTAAATAAGGGTAATGGTGAATGTTAAAGAAAAACTTTAGCATCATTTTTTTTTCAAAAGGCTGCAGAAATAACACATTATAATTCAATTTACATTTGAAAATAATTTAAAGCACTGATTACTTTATAAAAAATGATATAAGCTATATAATTTCCACACAACCTATTTTTTAATTCGGTATTAATAAAAATCTGTCTTTCCATTTCAATCAAAGCCATGTCATTTCTTAACCTCCTTGGCGGTATGATTCTTTCCGATTTTTTGTGCTGAAAGCGCTACCATTTTTTTGCATGGAAATATGTAGTTTTTTATTGTAGGCTGTAATTTTTATGAATAACTCACTGAAATCTGTACGAACAAGAGTCTATTAAACATTCCGGATATGATAAAATTTGAAACACAAAATCATAAATTATAATTTAATAAATAATCATAAAAAATAATAATATAATAATAATACATTTAATTCAATAATATAATCAAACCAAAAACATTAAAATTTGAAATACAGAGGCAAATTCGCACATCGCTGAGCAAAGTCGCAAAATCGTTTTCAGTGTCTGATGACGAATTTCCCCACGAATCATTATCACTCAATTCTGCAAGTGGTTCTGATTTACTATCGCTGCTCTAAAACCGCTTTTGACCTAAAGGGACGCTTTTTGGACACCATGGACTTTTCTCAGTTTCCAGGCAGAAAGAACATTCAAAATGCAGGCAGGGCACAGGACAAAGCAGTAGGGACAAAATATATGTGAAATGCATTGAAACAGCATTGACAGCAATAATGGCATTTTTTAAAAATTTCAAATTTCCCGCCGTATGTCCCGACGTCACAGGGACCGAAACACAGAAGCCGGATGCCGGGGGAGATGGCCGGGGACGCTGCAGGGGACACATCGTGGGAGCGCAGGACAAGGTAAGTGCTACAGGGACCCCCAGAGCAACGCCGCATGGTAAGCCCGAGTGTAGCTCGGGGTTACCGCTTTTGGTATAGAAATTTTACCCCGAGCTACACTCGGGAATACCGCTAAGGAGGTTAAAAACTGCCAAAAATGTCACCTCCTTAAACATGACAACACTGGAGATACTGTGTACCTGGTTTGTGTATGGAATGACATGAGACATAATTTCCTACACATTCATTCAGTTACTTCACTACTATTCACAGTGGGTTTACTGTTTTTATACCACTGACCATATGAATTTTAGCAGGCAGGCACCAATTTCACATTCGGTACGTTGACATTGTCTGGAATGTATGTATCAGTTTCAAGAAAACAGCAGCAGGAATATTTTTTGTTCTCAACCAAGGTTTATTGCCATTCTTTTATACACCTGAGTGCTACATCAATAAAGAGTATGTATTTGCAGAAAAGAAAAAAAAATGAGCACATGTCTGTAATACATGCAAATATCAGCCAAACCTGGAAGGAAGCAGTCAGTGTCTGCCCAATTAGCTTTGGCTGGGACATTGCCCACACCACAGCTGTGCACACAAATGGGTGGAGATGCTTGTGACATCAGTGACCAAATATGGCTACATCCTTATTGGTTAAACAGTCATCAGCCTGAGTTCTTCTCAGGTGGACCAAAAAACACTTTACCTTCTTCTCAGTTCCATTTTTTCAAATCTTTTCTTGAATACACTTTGATAAACCCGATTACTTTATACATTCTGTAAAATATAAGTAAATAGGTAAACTATACTGATGTTGGACATTTGTATTTTATTTTTAAGATTACAGGTTCATAAACTGATGTTTAAAGTAGAACTAAAGGCAATTTTTTTGTGATAGAGTAAGGGAGGCTTATAACCCCTGTAAGATTTTTGTTGCCCTCTATGTCCCGTAAGGGAGATCTCCCTTCATTTCTTGTCTCATAGCCAAAACAGGAAGTGAAAGGAAATCCTTCCAAAGAGAGGGAATCCCAGAGTGTCACCAGGGTTAGCAAAACTAGTGTCTGCATTGGAAGATCTTGCGGAGACTTGAATATAGGTGGCGCCGTTCAGGCTTTACTGTTCACTATCAGGTTTGGAAAGATCATATGTATATATCTATAAGGATCAAATTGAGATGGCTAGATCAAGCTATTTCTCCCATGCCATTGAAAAATTCTTAGAAACCCTAGACAGCTCTTCTGTACCATCAATAGATTATTAAAACCTCATAGTCCCTCTACATTAACAACCTCAACACAGCTCTGTAACACATTCTTAGATTTTGTCTACTCAAAAATTTACAAAATAAGGCATCAAATTCTTACCTCACCTTACGTTTCTTTCATATCACTTCCTTACCCATCCAGTTTTTCTGGTTCTTCTCTCTCCCACGTCTCTCTACTTGACTTTGCTTGTCTGATTAAATTGGTCTCTAATATAAAATCTTCCACCTGCATACCTGATCCTATTCCCACCCATTTATTTAAATCCTGGATTAGTTCTCTATGCCCCACTATTCTCAAATCATAAATGACTCCCTTAGCATTGATTCTGTACCAATGATCCTTAAAACCGCTGCTATCACCCCAGTATAAAAAAACAACAACATGGTTCTGGACAAATTAAACAACTTTCGCCCAATATCTAACTTATACATCCTTGCCAAGATCCTCAAGCGAGTTGTAAAATCTCAGTTACATAATCACCTGGCTTTAAATAACCTATTTGAATCTGGTTTTTGGCAACTGCACAGAAACCGCCTTGCTCAAAGTCACTAATGACCTTCTGTTAGCTTCTGATTCTGGCTCACTAACTATTCTTATTCTACTGGATCTTAGTTCTGCCTTTGATACTGTAGACCACAATCTTTTACTCTCTCATCTTGAATCAATATTTGGAGTCTCATAATTGGCTCTGAAATGGATTAAGACATATCTTACTGATCACTGTCACTTTGTTTCTCTTGGCGGATTTCAGTCTGAAATCAGTCCAGTAAAGTACGGTGTTCATCAGGGCTCAATCATGGGTCCCTTACTTTTTAGCATTTACAGGTTTCCACTCAGCCAACTGCTTAGATCACATGGGTCAATTATCACTTGTATGCTGAAGACACTCATATATACATCCACACTAAACCGAATTCCACTTTGGCTGCTTCTCTCCTATCTAACTGTAATTGTGATATAAAAGTTTGGATGGCCCATAATTACCTCCAATTAAACTGTGACAGGCTGAAGTCATGCTTATTGGAACCCCCCATAAATTGTGTAAGGCCAGTCCTGATAGCCTATCTATCAATGGCTCTGTACTTGAGCTTCAGTCTAAATTGAAACATCTAGGGGTGATATTTAATGCTAGCTTAACCTTTGATCCACATGTACAAAATGTCATCATCTTTTTTTCCACTTGAGAAATATTGCATGGCTGCGTCCTATTTGTGTTTTCCCAACTTGACTACTGCAATGCTCTACTCGCTGGTGTACCTAAATCCACTATTAATTGGCTACAATATGTACAAAATTCAGCAACCAGAATCCTCACTAGGTCTGGTACAAGTGACTATATTACTACTATCCTGGAGTCCTTGCACTGGCTACCCATCAGGTTTTGCATAGACTTTAAGATCCTCTTGCTCACCTTTAAGGCTCTTCATGGCTTGGCACCCTTTTTCTGTCTGAACTTTTATCTACTTACTCCTCCCCTTGTAACCTCAAATTCTGGCCTTCTGTGTATCCCCCTTCTCACCTACACTCGATGGGAAACAGAGCCTTCTCCTACTATGCGCCAAAACTCTGGAATTCACTTCCAAGGAAAATCAGATAATCATCTTCTCTAAATTCATTCAGATCAAATCTAAAAACTTTTTTCTTTAGACAGGCTTTCACGTAATTGCCCTTTTTTTCCCTTTGTTTTATACTGTGTATTTCTTGTATTTTCTTTGTAAAGCGCTTTGACAAGCTACCTTTAAAGGCGCTATATACGATAAAGTTTATTATTAACATAAACAACATGAAATCATGGATCCATACTGCCTTGTATCAATGGTTCATGGATATGCAGCCAACAAATCTGCAGCAACTGCATGAGCGTGATGCGTGATGATCACGTCAATTTGGACCAAAATCTTTGAGGAATGTTTCCAACACCTTTTTGAATCTATGCCAGGAAGAATTAAGGCAGTTCTGAAAGAAAAAGGGGGTCCAACCCAGTGCTAGCAAGGTGTGACTAATAATGTGGCTGGTGAGTGTAGAGAGGGTGAATCTCCCTAATGAGAGAACAGACAACAATAAAAAATTGAGATGTATTCTAATTCCTCTCCACTCTATGCCAAACTTAAAAACAATTGCCTTTTGGTATACATTAATATAATTTTACAGGATTTCTTGCCAATCTTTATTTTACAACTAAAAATTTGTTTTAGGATGCATCCATGAAGTTTAGAAAGCATGAAGGCCCAGCTTGCCATTGTGCATTTTGCAGAAAGTGTTAATTATCTAGTTAAATTACTACTGTAGTAAAAGAAACATGTAAGCTACATTACTGACTTCCCTCTAAAAAAAGCTAGTTATTTGGCAATCTCTGACTTCAGAACTTCAAGTTACTAACCTAAAACAAGCATGCAACAAGTAAAGACAGAGCTAAGTCATATATTTTATTCTGCATACCTGTTCCAAGCCAGAAACACTAAGAGCATCCAAGTCATTGGATCTGCATTGAAAGGCAAATAACTAGCATTTTTAGAATAAGAGGTCAGCAATGGCAGCCTACATATTCCTCTGGTACGAGTTTATTTTGAGGCAATGCAGTCTATGCTAGTTAATTGGGGCAAGAAATTACTCTTCCACCATCTCTTTCAGGCCTATTTTTAGCACAACAGCTGCTATTTTATACTCCAGCTGCTGAGACTTATAGGAGGGTCCAGCTGCTTGCTGTGAGTGGTAAAAATAAGATACACTATAATGGCAAAAGTATTGGGATGCCTGCTTTTACATGCACATGAACTTTAATGGCATATCAGTCTTAGTGTTCAATATTGAGTTGGCCCACCCTTTGCAGCTATACCTGCTTCCACTCTTCTGGGAAGGCTGTCAAGATTTAGGAGTGTGTCTATGGGGATATTTGACCTAATTCATCCCAAGGTGTTCTATTGGGTTGAGGTCAGGACAGTCAAGTTCCTCCACCTCATCCGTGTCTTTATGGATCTTGCTTTGTGCACTGGTGTGCAGTCATGTCGGAACAGGAAGGGGCCATCCCCAAAGTGTTCCCACAAAGTTGTGAGCATGAAACTTTCCAAAATGTCTTGGTATGCTTAAGAGTTCCCTTCATTCCCTGAAAAACAACCCCACACCATAATTCCCCCTCCACCACACTTTACACTTGGCACGATTCTGGCAAGTACTGTTCTCCTGACAACCGCCAAACCCAGATACGTCCATCGGATTGCCAGACAGAGAAGCATGATTCGCCACTCCAGAGAACATATCTCCACTGTTCTAGAGTCCAGTGGCGGCATGATTTACAACACTGCATCCAACGCTTTGCATTGCACTTGCAAGGCTTGGATGCAGCTGCTCGGCCATGGAAATTCATTCCATGAAGCTCTCTACACACTGTTGTTGTGCTAATCTGAAGGCCACGTGAAGTTTGGAGTTCTTTAGCTATTGACTCCGCAGACAGCTGGCGACTTCTTCATGCCTGATTCCGCTCTGTCATTTTACGTGGCCTACCATTTCGTTGCTGAGTTGCTGTTGTTCCCAGTTGTTTTCACTTTGTTATAATACTGCTAACAGTTGACCGTGGAATATTTAGTAGCAAGGAAATGTCACAGATGGACTTAATGCACAGGTGGCAAACTATCACGGTACCATGCTTGAATTCACTGAGCTCCTGAGAGCGACCCCTTCTTTCACAAATGTTTGTAGAAGCAGCTTGAATGCCCAGGTACTTTATTTTTTACACCTGTGGCCATGGAGGTGATTCGTACACCTGAATCCAATGTTTTGGAGGGGTGTCCCAATACTTTTGGCAATATAGTGTATATATTCATATATCAAGTTCTATATTCCAATACTAAGCGCTTCTGGAGGAAAAAGGCGAGTCCCTAACCAATATTAATATGGTAAGCAGCTGCCTTTTAAAATCACAAACTTATCATGTAAATAAAGAACCAATAACAATTACTCTAGCAGCACTATACAGTATTTTATGTATTCAAGTGATAAAACTTTTAGCAAAAGCGAAGACTACTATTGTGGGAATCGCTAACCAGAGATGAAACCATCACCGTGAGTGGAGAATTGAACATGTTAAGCTGATCAGTAAAATGAAAGGCAATAACATGCAGTGTGTGAGGTGTTTGAAGGGGAGTGTGGCTCACCAAACCACCAAAGGGTGGTGATTTCAACTTTTCAAGTGGATATCAAGTAGTTGTTTATGTACTCTTAACAATCCAGTTGAGGGCATTGGACTATTTAATTGCACTTTTTTCACTGGGAGGTGGAGGTTTTATTACCATCTTCCTTTAAAATACTGTAGAGAGCTGCTAAAGTAATTTATATATGCTCTTTATTTACATGATATTTCATATATGCCTAATAAAATTAGTTGCCATTTGAAAATATCACTTGAATACTTTTAAAGAAAGATTTCAGAATAAAGAAAAGACTAGCTGTAATATATACTTTATAAAGTATATACTGTATATATGCTATTTAGGAATGAATCACATATTCAATGGTATTGGTCTACCAGGTGTTCACACTTATCTTACTATCCACATAAAAATAATTTGGGAATAGTTGTATAATACAGACAATAAGAATTTTTAGGGAGGACATTTTTTTTAGAAGATATTTTCTGGGCTTGGCCTATACTATTTTAAATAACCACTTGCAAAGCTTTAACAGCTTAACTATGCCCCTTAGAACTTCAGTTAAAGGCCTTTAACCCCCTGCCCCACTCCTTTTTTGTAATGTCTTGAAAAAAATTTTTTTTTCTAAATTAATTGAACCAGGTGGTGTATCAAGAACATCATTTTACTTCTGTATGACATGGAAAACAGCAAAATAAAATCAATCTTATGTATATACAGTACCAGTTTTTGTTTTAAAACAACCATTGGTTCTCACTATTCTTATTTTTACTTTTTTTGCTTTTAAAATACATAATAAGGCAATACCGAAAAAAGAAAGCACTGCTTGCTTCCATAAACAAAACGTGATGTTAATATTTTTTTAAATCAAATAATCTTCATTGAAAAAAGTTTTTCCATTTTAATTGCCAAGAGAAAGATGAGAGACATGAGACCGAACAATGCAGAAGAGCTGAAGGCTGCTATTGAAGCATTTTAGTCTTCCATAACACCTCAGCAGTGCCACAGGCTGATAGCTTCCATGACACGCCGTATTGAGGCAGTAATTGGGGCCCAAACCAAGTACTGAGTACATATGCATGCTTATACTTTTCAGAGGTCCGATACTGTTCTATGTGCAATCCTTGTTTTATTGATTGCATGTCATATTCAAATTTTCTGAGATTGTGGATGTGGGGTTTTCATGAGCTGTGAGCCATAATCATCACAATTATGACAAATCACGGCTTGAACTATCTTGCTTTGCATGTAATGAGTCTATCTCATATATTAGTTTCACCTTTTAAGTTGCGTTACTGAAATAAATGAACTTTTGCACAATATTCTAATTTTTTGAGTTTCACCCGTATGTTATATATGAGTGTCTCATTGCAACTTTTACCATTATAATGTGAACTATTTACACAGATATTGCTGTTTGAGGTGTTGGTAATATTGCGTCTATAATATAGTAATTTATTCTCCTTCAAGTGAACCCATGCTTTGCTACATACAGGGCCATTTAATTCTAATTTAATTTAAAATCCAATACCAGTATATTTTTTGACCAGATTATAAGAAATTCCTAGTCATTCCTAGTCATTCTTTGGGGCAACTGTAAATACAGTAACTTCCTAGTACAGAAGTAACATTGAAGTCTGGTCTAGATATTTTATTTCCTGGAAAGAAAGCCAGGATGGCTGTCACCTAGAAACCTGACATCCAATCAGCACAAACTTATAACTGGTTCTGCTTGATGTGCTTTTTCATATTATGGTATTGTCATTATATAAAAGGCATTAAACGCAACAATTCTAGTTTTTTTGATCATTGGGGACTGAAATTGATTCTGCTAAATAAAGGTGGCATACAGTATGGTTTATACAATTTCTGTTTTCCTAACATGTGCTAACTGGGTACAGTTAGGTCCATATATATTTGGACACAGGCACAACTTTAGTTTTTTCAGGTATTTACCAAAATATATTCAAGCTATAGATATATATATATGATATGAGCTGAAGGGGCACACTCTCAGGTTTAATTTGAGGGTATGTACATCCAAATTGGAGGAAGGGTTTAGGAATTACAGCTCTTAAGAGTTGCCATCCCCCCTTTTCAAGGGACCAAAAGTAATTGGACAATTAAATCAAAAACTGTTTCATGGCCAGGTGTGGTCTAGTTATTTCTTTATCAGTTAAGCAGATAAAAGGTCTGGAGTTGATTCTAAGTGTGGTATTTGCATTTAGAATATATTGCTGTGAACCTACATTATGCGTTCAAAGGAGCTGTCCATGCAAGTGAAACAGGCCATTGTAAGGCTTCAAAAACAAAACAAATCCATCAGAGAGATAGCAGCAACATTAGGAGTGGCCTAATCAACAGTTTGGTACTTTCTGAGGAAAGAAAATGCACTGGTGAGCTCAGCAACATAAAAAGGCATGGATGTCCATGGGAGACAACAGTGGTGGATGATCACAGGGTCCTCTCTATAGTAAAGAAAAACCCATTCACAATATCCAGACAAGTGAAAGACACTCTCCAGGAGGTGTGCGTATCATTGTCAAAGTCTACAATGAAGAGCAGACTTCACGAGAGCAAATACAGAGGGTTCACCACAAGGTGCAAACCATTCATAAGCCTGAAGAATAGAAAAGCCAGATTAGACTTTTCAAAAAAACATCTAAAAAAAGCCAGACCAATTCTGGAAAAGCATTCTTTGGACGGATGAAACTAAGACTAATCTGTACCAGAATGACGGGAAGAAAAAAGTGTGGAGAAGACTTTCAACAGCTCATGATCAAAGCACACAACGTCATCTGTAAAACATGGTGGAGGCAGTGTGATGGTATGGACATGCATGGCTTCCAGTGGCACTGGGTCATTGGTGTATATTGATGATGTGACATAAGCAGCCGGATAAATTCTGCAGTGTAGATATACTGTCAGCCCAGATTCAGCCAAATGCAGCAAAGTTGATTGGATGGCGCTTCACAGTACAGATGGACAATGATCCAAAACACACTGCAAAAGCAACCCAGGAGCTTTTGAAGGAAAATAAGTGGAATATTTTGCTATGGCCAAGTCAGTCACCTGATCTCAACCCAATTGAGCATGCATTTAATTTGCTGAAGGTAAAACTAAAGGCAGAAAGACCCACAAACAAAAAACATCTGAAGACAGCTGCAGTTAGGGCCTGGCAAAGCATCAGAAAGGAGGAAACCCAGTCTTTGGTAATGTCCATGGGTTCCACACTTCATGCAGTCATTGCCAGTAAAGGATTCTCAACAAAATATTAAAAATGAACATCTTATTTATGATTATATTCATTTGTCCAATTACAGCTGAGCCCCTGAAAATGGAGGGACTGTGTATAAAAATGGTTGCAGTTCCTAAAATTTGTACTTGATATTTATGTTCAACCCCTTGAATTAAAGCTGAAAGTCTGCACTTCAAATTCAGTTGGATTGTTTCGTTTTAATTTATTCTGATGGAATACAGAGCCAAAAGTATGAAAATTGTGCCTGTGTCCAAATATATATGGACCTAACTGTATATGCAAATGTTTTCTCCAGTTATAGTCTTACATTTCATACTGAAATCTAACCCTAAATTGTGTGTAAACCCTAACAATGAACTTCTCTTATTGCTTCCTTTTGGTCTGTTACATTTACCATTATAATCAGTTTGTTATATTTGTTTTAAAAATGTGAAAACATACCTGTTTATCCTGCTAGAAATTCAGAGTTGTCATTAATACTGTGCACACTTCCTATGCTATCCTAAGGAGTCTAATTAGCCCTCTTATTTCTTATCTTGGACTACAAATTCATCACTTTTTTATTATGCCATAACATACACTTTAATGTTGTCCATATACCTTAAAATCTAGTCATATAGGAATTAAAATCTCTTTATCATTTATATGTTGTTAGTCGTATGGGATGGTTTAATTTGTAAAAACATTAACACTGAAAGCTCATACTCCAAACATCATTATTTGCGAAAATGGCTAATTTGGATCAGTTGCAACAGCAAGTGACATCATCACAGGTGCAATGTGATGACATCATGGAGCTTTGACTTCGGATATTGGAAACTACAGACAGGACAAATATGTTTACATAGATCTGTGTATGTAGACTACATGTGAAAGGACATTTTTCTTCCCTTGCAGAAAATTAAATTTTTGTTTCACAAACTAGGCTGGTAAACTTTGAATCCAAATGACTAAAAAAATAGCAATTACTTCGGGAGGTATTTGAAGAATGGAAAAAAAATAAATGAGTGACTTTTTAAAGGTTTTTGTAGTTGAATTTATTTATTTTTTGTTGTTGTTTCGTTGAAAAAAAGAATGCCTCTTCTTAATTTAAAATTTTTAGTTTCCATTGTAAAGTTTTGTAAATAAGTGATTTCTCTCCTTCACTGATGTGCGCTGATGATCAGTGCCCTAATAATCAGAGTAGCTGTCCCCTCTGAGAAATGCCATTTACCGGCTCTCCTCTTCTAACGCGCTGTTAGTGCGAGGAGAGGACTGCCAATAACTGGCATTTCCTATTTACACTGTAATCAGCTGTGATTGGACACAGATGATCACATGGTAAAAGGCGGCTTTGATTGGCCTTTACCTGGACACATGATCAGCTGTGTCCAAAGGACACTGTGATCATCTGTGATTGGACACAGCTGATCACATGGTAAAAGGCGGCTCTGATTGGCCCTTTACGTGGACACGTGATCAGCCGTGTCCAAAAGGCACAGTGATCACAGCTCACTCACAGTGTGCTCCCCAGGGGCCGTTTGGGGGGGGGGGGTTCTGGGAGGATGTCCATGGATACCCTCCCAAAACTAGCCGACTGCGCTGTAGCCATCTTTTGGCTATAGCGCGGTCAGGAACTGGTTAAGTGATGCAAGCAGTAAATACACAAACTACTTTGATAGACCAAATATGGAGCCATGTCTTAATTTCTTTAGGTTAAACACAAATTGTATTAGGGTCTCTGTTTTGTAATACACTGGATAA
This sequence comes from Staurois parvus, assembly GCF_062004578.1. Taxonomy (NCBI): domain Eukaryota; kingdom Metazoa; phylum Chordata; class Amphibia; order Anura; family Ranidae; genus Staurois; species Staurois parvus. Next base: position 5,215,025 of record NW_028318193.1, read on the forward strand.
TTATCAGCATGGTCATAATGAAGATGTATATTACCTAGCAATAAACAAAGCACGCAAACATAGGATACAGTATAAGAATTCAAGGCAAGTTTGTCACATATGGTCATATTAGTGTGCTCACCAACACTGCTTTCATCATAATCAGTATAACATTCTGGTATGGATAGCTAGACTTCATTCACCATGACATATATTTTCTTTGTTTCTGAACAGTCTTGTTTATATTTCAATATAAACAAAATAAGGATACTCTTCCCCTTTAAATATATGTGTATCAACAAATGTAAATTAGATTTATTTATTACAGGAATTTATATAGTGCTGACACTTTACAAAGCGCTTTTAAATATATTGTACATTTACATCAGACCCTGCCCTCAAGGAGCTAAATCTAAGGTCCCTAACTCGCATTTATACACATACTAGGGCCAATTTAGACAGAAGCCAATTAGCCTACCAGCATGTCTTTGAAATGTGGAGGGAAGCCTATGCAGGAAGAACATGCAAACTCCAGGCAATGTGCCATGGTTGGGACTTGAACCAACAGCCCTAGTGCTACCAGGTGGAAGGGCTAACCACTTAGCCTCTGTGCTGCCCGTTATGCTGCTGCTGTGCTGCCCAGATTATGCCAATATTTAGTACATAATATCCAAAGAGTTGTGTAATGGTGAAAAAATCCCTTTAAAAAAATCATATAAAATTTTGTTCTAAAACACCAAAATAGCAAAGTAAATATAATGTATAAGTGAAAAAGTTTCACAATATAGCAAGAGTCAATCCACAGTGAAGGTACTGATTAAATCACACACATGGTCACTCCATTGCTACAAAAATTTCAGACCTAAACAAGTGTGTGAGGACTAACCAGGATGACTGGCAGATGAAACCCCATAAACAGGCATCACATTTCTTCAATACATCAAAAGTGGGCCATAGAGAGAGGAAGGGGACAAACTCACAGCACAATACTGTCATACAATTTTTTATTGTAAAAAGGCACCAATGGATACCCACATAGGAAGACAAAATACAATATGTATCAGCCAAATGCGGTCCACAGGCGTGGGTGATGGCGTCAGCCACTCCAGCCCTGTCCAATGCATTTCATTACAAGAGGACACTTTCAGGGACTGGGGCACTGAAGTGGCTAACTTATACTTTATATTCACTGGCTATATTGGTGTTGTGGAATACTGCTTTATATGAATTCGTTTTTTCACCATTACATATCTGTTTGGATATTATGTACAGAATTTTCTCATAATCTGATTTTCATTTCTACATTTGTTATTATGCATATATTTAAAGAGGAAGTGAAACCATTTTTTCGTTTATATATATTGGATGTCTTGTATTCAGACAATCACTAAGTGCTTTCTGTATCTGATTTTTGAACACTTTTTATTTGATTGTTTGATATCATCTAGTGCAGATTTATTTATTTCATTTTGTTTATATTTCAGTAAAGGGAAAACTGCCAGTGCAGCAATGTAAACGTGAACTCTCCCTTTATAACATATATTTAAATTAACGGTCATAAATCGTTTGTAAAGCAAACATATCCCCTCTCAGTGACAGATGAACTTGTAATGTGTTGGTGTAAATTAAAAAGACTAGTTTGACCCTTTCACCCAACATTCTCCTTTAATCCCATTCAATAAATATTAAGATGAATATTTCAGATTGCAACAATTCCAACATTATTAATTTCAACACCGCTATCTGAAATTAATTTCAGCTACATCCATTTAAAAATAATCTGTACTGAAAAATATTATTCTTTTTGGTTATAAATCAAAGGATTAATAAAATGTCTTTCATATTCTGTTAACATTAGGGAAAGATATATATCAAAACGTGTTATAATGTTTTAACTCATCTCATCAAAGTAACCCAAATCAGTATATATTATTTAGCCTGTAGAAAACTATGGTGTAAATATCTGAAAATCGATAAATCCTAATGTACTGATGGCCTCTATTTCTTGAGGCCTGAAAACGTCAGGACAGTACAAATACCCACCAAATAACCCCTTTTTACAAAGCAGACAGTCCAAGGTATTTAGTAAGAGTCAAGGCAAGTTTTTTGAAGCCATAATTTTCAGCATCATCATAAAACTGGTATCGCATTGTTCAGGGACACTGACAGGTGAAAGTATGTAAAAAAAGGAAAAAAAAACATTTTTTTTAATTTTTTTATTTTTCCTTCTTTGTTAACAATTTTTTTAATGAACTGTGACCAGAACAATACAGTGTTACCATAGTAACACTGTACTACTCTGAGGAGGTGATCATGATTTTTTTTTACACACTATGATTGCTTATAACAGTGATAATCACAGTTATAAGCAATCATTTTGTTCAGAATGAAATCCATCCAGTGTGTACTGTTGTGATTAGCTGTGATTGGCTACAGCTAATCACATGGTACAGATGGGCTGTGATTGGTCCTGTCTGTACAATGTGATCACTGTGACCAATCACAAAGATCAACAGAATGGTACGCAATGAAATCCATTGAGTACAATTGTGATCTGCTGTGATTAGTCACAACAATCACATGGTACCAGCAGCAGCTCGGTACACTGATCTGTCATCCGTTGTGTCCAGTGGACTCAGCAGGTGACAGATCATGCCACAGCATGGCCCATGGGGTGCGCACGAGGCACGATCCTGGGAGGACATCATATGTCATTCACCCACACCGAGACAGCTCCCGCTCTGCCATCATATTACAAGAGGCCAGGCGGGAAGCAGTTAAAAATTACAGTCTGACCCCTTCTTAAATAAACCCATTAAGTTAACAGTTTCAAAAAACAGTTACATTACCGGCTTGCCGAGATGTAACTGTCACATTTGCTTGTGATGTCAACCAAACTGTCAAACCATCAAATGTCTGGTGTCATAACTGATCACATGTGCAGCACCATGGTGGTAGCAAGAAAATAAAATTACATTGTAACAATATAATTCACAGTATCCCTTTAGAATTATAAAAAAAGGTTTTACAAAAACATTTAGGCTTCTTATTAACCCTTGGTGAACCTTAATCAGTTTTCATTAAAGCCTGTGTTTGTAAAGCAAAATTTCAAAAATGCTGCGCAACATGATTCTAGTGCATTCATAAAAGGGAAAAATTGCAGAATAACATCTGCCATTAACTCTCGTTAGTTTTTTAGCCCAAAAAATTGTAGTTAGACATTTAGTTAACCCTAATCTTTCCTGTTAACCAATCACCTTCCTTAGCTTTTTTTAAAACCTTTATATGTAAATGTTTTAAATTTGTATTCATTTTTGCAATCACCAGGGACATATAGTTCAGACAGCATAACTTTGATCCATTGCTCTATGATTTTGTAACAATACATACATGGAATCTCTGTGTAACAACTATAAAATAGGCAGATAAATCTTCAAATTTTCCTGAAGATCCTTTGTATTGCAACTGCAAAATGGGCACAATCTTTTCCCTACCTCATCAAATAATTCAGAAATCAGATCAGGTGATATGTCACACTTTGAAGCAGCTGACTGTTGGTGTATATCACAGTGTCATACCTGTAGACGTAATTGATTTAGTATTATTTATAAGGGCAAGCAAGTACATTTTTTATTGAATTTTGTAATATAATATATTATATTGATTTATATGTCCTATTGCTTTGTGAAATCTTTTGAAGTAGTACCTAGACTGTCCCAGTGCCCAATTTTTGCTGTTCGTTTACATTTACACTAGGGACGTGGTGCAATTAACCCATGGTAGTTGGTCCAGTTGAGTTTATTCCTGATGCACAATGGCTAAAAGGTTACCACTTCCACCTGCCAGTACTAGAGTTGTTGATTCAAATCCTAACCATGGCACCACCTGCCTGGAGTTTGCATGTTCTCCCTGTGCCTGCGTGGGTTTCCTCCGGGTACTTCGGTTTCCTCCCACACTCCAAAGACATGCTGGTAGGTTAATTTGATCCTGTCTAAATTGGCCTTAGTATGTGTATGTATGAATGTGAATTAGGGACCTTAGATTGTATGCCCCTTGAGGGCTAGGGATTAGATTAGGGTTATAACCTGAAATAAATAAATAATGTGATTCAGGTACCTGAAATAAATAAATAATGTAATCATGTGAAAAGAAAATCCCTGTTTACTTTTTTTATCTGCATGTAGATACTTTTAGTATTTTCATTGTATTCTTTAGCTGATGTACAGTATATGAGTAGCCTCAGTCTGCTTGGGATGACTTTTATGGTCAGATGTATAAATTTGTATTCCCATATACCATCTGCATCTTTAAAAATATAACTATATACAGTAAATGATGCTTTGTTGTGGACAATTTTGTTAGTACCCTACAACTAAGGTGTCCTTTTATGAAGCAGTGGTAAATCACCGCTGCTCAGTTCTCCGGAATTCTCAGAGGAGAGAGTTCTCCTCTGAATGCCTTTTTATGAAGCGGTGTAGATCACTTATCCGAATGAAGGAAGAAGCGTTCTACAAATGCTGGAAAATGGCTGCTTTTACTATAATCTCACGAGATTACAGTAAGAGATCAGTCAAACACCGTTTAATAAGCAGCAGTAAATTATCACTGCTTCGTTTGCGGTTCCTCTGATTCTCCAGCTTTGGGCTGGAGAATCTGGAGGGAGAACACAGATTGCCAGTGAAGGCTGTCGCGAACGTGCGCACCAGAGGCAGGACGCAGCCTCCATTTTGTTAAGAATCTCCATTTTCTCCCCTCATACTTTCCCCCTCCCTCTCTGAGAGGCACAGTGACATATGGAAGCGTGTGTGTGTGTTAAAAGTGTCACAGGCCAGAGCCCAGCAGGGGGGCTATGAGCTGTAGGACCCCCAAGGGAGCTGGGGCCTCACTGTCCAAAGAACCTGTAAAATGTAGCACCTTGTAAAAGCTACAGCAAGCCTTCCCAGGAGATCAAAGACATCCCAAGGAAGGCGGGACCAGCTAACACTTTTAGAAATCTATTTTTCCCCTATGTCTCATATCTTGGAATATGAGAGACTTACATAAAAACCAAGCATACCTTCAGATTGGCCAAGAGGAGGCGAACAGTTTAATAGGTCACTTGCCTTGTCTCAAATACATAGGGAAGCAGAAAAGTAGATCTCGTGAACCATTCAGTGTAGAATTTCATAATTCATATCTAATCAATCCTCAGACGTGTCTGCATAATAATTTACCCGCGGGTGGAAAGTCACTTGTGCATAGGAAAAGTTATGAGCAAAATATGAGTTATGAGAGATTTTGGCTATAGTTTAGGCCTCCGCCCGACAATCCCTCCCTAAACGGGGCATTGGTCCTTGACTTCAGAGACACCCCCTGCTAGGGAACTACAAAATGGGCTGTCAGGCCTAAGAGAGCTAAGTTGAAGAATTCTCCCATTTTAACATCAATACCACCTGGGGACACCCGTACCCTTTCGCTCTGACACTTGATCTGCTAACCCAGGACTTTGGCAAGTACTTTAACCCTTTAACCTCTCCCTGTTATCTCTTTGCTGTGCTGTTGTCCTCTGTATATTTATATATATATTGGTTACATCTTTGTTCTGTAAATATTTTTATTGCACCCCTTTTTGACTTTTCAGTAATAAATCTTTCCTTCTGAAAGTGTTGAACTGTTTCTATAGCTCTTAATTGCAATTTACGAATTCCTGCCTCTAAAAAGAACGCTACTGTGTTTGTTTAACCCTCTATATAACCGGCCTGCGGTGACCGTGTTATACAGACGATTACCCCAACTATTATAGTGTTATTGCGGAGATAGCCAAGTTTCCTCTTCCTCTGTACAAAAAGGAGGTGGTGGCAGTGTGAAGGGTTAATTGTGTAATTAACCTGACCCAGTAACAATCGCATTCAGGCTGCCGGTACATCGATTGTGGTCCAATTAGCTGGAAAATCATTGTGCAGGGTGCAGCTGGGCATGGCATTGTTACGCACGTGACATCGCGGTTTTAGATTGGCCAGTCCTTTGGTCACGAGTTTGGTGAGAAGGTCAGGGGTCTGACCCAGCGTTCATCATATATTGGTGACAGCGATCGTGGGATCATCACATATTGGTGGCAGCGATCTTGCGTCTGTCACAAAGGCGTTCTCTGCTGATCATCTCTGTTTCCTAAACCACTAATGATCTGAGATTAGCAACGATCCTCAGGATTGCCGCTGATCACTGTTTCATAAAAGGACACCTAAATAAGAAGAAGCCACATTTTTTCTGAAATAACTAGATACTGACAAAAGCAACTGATACCCATCATTGTTTATTCCATATTTAATAAAATTGGACTTTGTTTTTTACTTTTGATTCAAGAGAACATTTCAAATAATAAAACAAAAAAATGGTATGGACAAAAATCATGTGGTCCTTAACCTTATATTATGTTGCACAAATTAAAGAGGCAATCAGTGCAAATTAGCAACTTCTCATTGAGATTTCTGCACCTTCCACCAGGATGTTTGGCCCACTCTTCTTGCTCCATCATATTTGTGGAGGACTTTGAGGTAGCCCCCTTTATTAGCTTTTTCAAACCTTTCCTTTTATGCTACATATTAAACTTGTATTAAGGGGGTGTTAAATCTAATTATGATCTGATATGGAGATTCCCCATCATTTCTTGTCACAGAAACATGAAGTGAGTGAAAATATCTCCAAAAGAAAAAACTTGTGGCTAAAACAGAAATCCAATTTTAGAAACTTGCTCTAATAACAATTGCGAAAACTTAGATCTTATCACTTGACAATGGTCATCAGAGAGATAGTACAAACCTGACAGAGATCCTAACCTTTCTCGAGTGCATCCAAAAATAAAAAAATATATGGCTGTAGATAAACTTTAAAACAACACTAAAATAAGAGGCAACCAGCATGTGATCACCTTTACTTTAAGGTGTAATTTATAGTACCAAATAATAACAGCAAAAAAGTAAAAGATGAAATAACTCTATGTCTGGTTTATGATTAAGATTACAAAGGCACAAATATAAGAATACAAACGTGATATCAAAAGAAAATTCCTTTACAGTACACATGGAGTGTATCACCTGCAATCCTCAATGCAATAACATTAAATCCCCCATAAAAGTCGAAAAAATAATGAGGGAAAAAAAAAACGTGCAAAGTACAGGTCAATGGGTACCTCCTGCATAACATAAAAGTGATAAACCAGGTGAAAGAACAAAGTCTAATTTTAAATGGTTGTGGTACTCAATGGGGCTGATTTATAAAAAGTTTAGAAAAATAGGGCTGGTGCTTATTACCCATTAATGCCAAAGCTGGCTTCTATTTTTAAAGCAATGCAAAAATATGACTGGTTGTCACAATCAACTGCTGCTTTATAGCTCTTTACTTTGGTCAGATATATATATACGGTATATGCTTGATAGCACCATATGTCTTTATGTATTCTTCTTGTGAACAATAGATTAATAAAGGGGTTGTGAATGGAAAAAATGAAGACAAAAGCAGAACTTTTTACACCTAATAAAAATAGTGCAATTTCAATTAAAAGTATTAGCAAAATAGGATCTGGTCAACGGCAGTAGAACTGACGATTCTCTGTGAGTAAAAGCACTCACACCATGGCCAGCCATAGAACTCTAGTCATAATAGTCTGAGAAGGACCCATGCAGGTGACTTGACCTACTTCCGGTGATATGTGTATTAGGAGTCAACCCCTTTGTCAAGCCTATATATATATATATATATATATATATATATATATATATATATTAAAATTTCACGTCCAAACCTACTAGCCCAGGGGTCTGCAACCTTTAAGACATAAAGAGCCACTTGGACCCGTTTCCGAGAGGGAAAAAAAGACTGGGAGCTCAAAACCATTGCAACGTTTAAAACAAATCCGACACTGCATATATTGCGAAAAGCGCTCTGGTCATGAAGGGGGTTTAAGGGCCCAGTAAGCAAAGGGTTAACCAGGGCCACAGTGTATCGTCATAATCACAGTCATAGCCTTAGGTCAGTGGTGGGCAACCTTTTTTTTCAACTGAGCCAAATCTCGCCAAAACCACGATTGAAATTTATTTTGAGAGAAACATTTTTAAAACTGAAAATACATCCCCCATATAGTAATTCATCCCCCATAGTAATTCATCCCCCATATAGTAATTCATCCCCCCATAGTAATTCATCCCCCATATAGCAATTCATCCCCCCTATAGTAATTCATCCCCCATATAGTAATTCATCCCCCATATAGTAATTCATCCCCCCTATAGTAATTCATCCCCCATAGTAATTCATCCCCCATAGTAATTCATCCCCCATATAGTAATTCATCCCCCATATAGTAATTCATCCCCCATAGTAATTCATCCCCCATATAGTAATTCATCCCCCATATAGTAATTCATCCCCCATAGTAATTCATCCCCCATATAGTAATTCATCCCCCATATAGTAATACATCCCCCATAGTAATTCATCCCCCATATAGTAATTCATCCCCCATATAGTAATTCATCCCCCCTATAGTATTTCATCCCCCCTATAGTATTTCATCCCCCCTATAGTAATTCATCCCCCATATAGTAATTCATCCCCCATATAGTAATACATCCCCCATATAGTAATTCATCCCCCATAGTAATTCATCCCCCATAGTAATTCATCCCCCCTATAGTAATTCACCCCCCCTGTGTCAATTCACTTACCTTTGCTCCGAGCGTTCCTCTAGCTGTGTTCCCGCGCCGTTCTGGTCTTCAGGGCGGACTGTGAGAGGAGAGGAGTTTGTCACGCTGCCCCGCCTACATCCTGACAGCCAATGTTTGGAGGAGGGAGGGGAGCGGGCGCCCGGCACATAGAAGAGCTGCATTAAAAGAGCCGCGGCTTGCCGACCCTATTGCCTGTCACCTGGTGGGCAGTGTGCTCCGGAGCCGCAGGAAAGGTGAAAAAGAGCCGCATGCGGCTCCGGAGCCGCGGGTTGCCGACACCCGTACTAGCCAGTCACCAAACTTACTCTCCACCAGTTGCCCCACCCAACCTTGCCAAGGTCCACCCCCAACCCCACCCCCAGCTCCCCTGTACTCCATTATAGTGATATGACATGTATACAGTAAACATTACTGTATACATGTCATCACTATAATGGAGTACAGGGGAGCTGGGATATACATTACTGTATACATATCATATTACTATAATGGAGTACAGGGCAGCTGGGATATACATTACTGTATACATTACTGTATACATGTCATCACTATAATGGAGTACAGGGGAGCTGGGATATACATTGCTGTATACATATCATCACTATAATGGAGTACAGGGGAGCTGGGATATACATTACTGTATACATTACTGTATACATCTCATATCACTATAATGGAGTACAGGGGAGCTGGGATATACATTACTGTATACATTACTGTATACATCTCATATCACTATAATGGAGTACAGGGGAGCTGGGATATACATTACTGTATACATCTCATATCACTATAATGGAGTACAGGGGAGCTGGGATATACATTACTGTATACATTACTGTATACATGTCATCACTATAATGGAGTACAGGGCAGCTGGGATATACATTACTGTATACATGTCATATCACTATAATGGAGTACAGGGGAGCTGGGATATACATTACTGTATACATGTCATATCACTATAATGGAGTACAGGGGAGCTGGGATATACATTGCTGTATACATATCACTTCACTATAATGGAGTACAGGGGAGCTGGGATATACATTACTGTATACATATCATATTACTATAATGGAGTACAGGGCAGCTGGGATATACATTACTGTATACATTACTGTATACATGTCATCACTATAATGGAGTACAGGGGAGCTGGGATATACATTACTGTATACATTACTGTATACATCTCATATCACTATAATGGAGTACAGGGGAGCTGGGATATACATTACTGTATACATTACTGTATACATGTCATCACTATAATGGAGTACAGGGGAGCTGGGATATACATTACTGTATACATATCATATCACTATAATGGAGTACAGGGGAGCTGGGATATACATTACTGAGTAATGTATATCCCAGCTCCCCTGTACTCCATTATAGTGATAGGACATGTTGTATACAGTACTTACTGTCCCCCCGAGTCCCCCGGTGGAAAGGGTGTCTCCTCTTAGCAGAGGAGAGCGGACCTCTCCTGCACCTGTCCCCTCGGCTGCGGTGCCGCAGAAGCCGGAAGTTGTAATCCGGAACTCGGCTTCACAATGAGGCTTGAAGCGCAGGTGCAGTCGCTCCATGCTTCATCTGTGCTCACCGCTCGCAGCTGTTCGCCGCTCGCCACAGAGGAATTTCTCCTCGCATTTGGCAAGGGGGTGAGCAGCTTTTTCAAGCCCTGTATATACAATATATATATATATATATATATATACTGTGTATATGGCTTAGTGGGTAAAACTTCTGCCTTGCCATGCTAAAGTTCAAATCCTTGGACAGAGGGTTGGCTGTGGACATGGAATACTTAGATTTTGCAAAAGCATTTGACACAGTTCCCCACACATGGCTAAAGTCTACAGGCTTGGAAAAATCAGTATGTAAATGGATAGAAAACTGGCTAACAGATTGTATTTAGAGAGTAGTGGTTAATGATTCATACTCTGAATGGTCTAGGGTTGTTAGTGGTGTACCTCAAGGTTCAGTGTTGGGACCCTTACTTTTAATTATATTTATAAACGATATAGGGTCTGGGGTTAAAAATACCATTTCAGTCTTTGCAGATGACACAAAGCTTTGCCATGGAAAAACGTCCTTACAGGATGTCTCCAACTTACAAGCTGACCTCAATGCACTGTTTAATTGGGCAACTATGTGGCAAATGAGGTTTAATGTTGATAAATGTAAGGTTCTGCACTTGGGGGCTAAGAATATGAATGCATCATACATACTAGGGGGAGTACAACTGGGGGAATCAATGGTGGAGAAAGATCTGGGAGTTCTGGTAGATCACAAGCTTAATAATGGCATGCAATGCCAAGCTGCGGTTTCTAAAGCGAGCAAAATCCTCTCTTGTATTAAAAGCGGTATAGACTCCAGAGAGAGAGAGATATCATATTACCCCTGTACAAATCATTAGTAAGACCTCATCTGGAATATGCAGTTCAGTTTTGGGCACTAATTCACAAAAAGAACATTGGGGGACTGGAGAAAGTGCAGAGAAGGGCAACTAAACTGATAAGATGCATGGAGGAGCTCAGCTATGAGGAATGATTAGAGGAACTGAATTCATTCTCTCTTGAAAAGAGGAGATTAAGGGGGGATATGATCAACATGTATAAATACATCAGTGGTTCATATAGTGAACTCGATGTAGAGTTATTCACCTTAAGGTCATCACAGAGGACAAGGGGGCACTCTTTACATCTGGAGGAAAAGAGATTTAATCTCCAAATACAGAAAGGTTTCTTCACAGTAAGAGCTGTGAAAATGTGGAACAGACTCCCTCAAGATTTGCTTCTGGCCAGCTCAGGGGAAAAAGGACTGGAATCTTTCCTAGACACACAGAATATAACTGGATACTAACATTTATAGGCAAAGTTGATCCAGGGAATATCCAACTGCCTCTCGGGGGATCAGGGAGGAGTTTTTTCCTCTTTTCCTCTGCAGGAGCAAATTGAATCATGCCTTGCTGTTTTTTTTTTTGCCCTCTTCTGAATCAATTGTGCGTATAGGATTATAGGTTTTTTTTTTTAAATGGTTGAACTGGATGGTCTTTTTTCCGCCAGACTAACTATATAACTATGCCATGGCCTGATATGAATTTACAATATGTAAAGTGCTGTGTAAATTGTTAGCACTATATCCACTTGAAGACCACAACTTTATGTTTACATGTAACAATCAGTATTTTTGCTAGAAAATTTCTCAGAACCCCTAAGCATTATATATTTTTTTTAAACCAGATGCCCTAGAGAATAAATTGGTTTGTGTTGCAATTTTATGTCACACTGTATTTGTGCAGCATTTTTTCAAATATTAAAGAACACAATACATAACCCAATTTTTGATAAAATATAAAAAGATGATGTTATGCCAAGTAAATAGATACCAAACATGTCACGCTTTAAAATAGCGCATGTCCATACAGCAGTGACAAACCACGAAAATGTTACTATCCTTAGGATGGGACAGCCCATTAAAGACACAGAAAGTGGCAGGAGGGGGGATGGCCCCTACTGCTGCTTGTAATAGCAATTTAGCAGCCAGTTAGCCACTCGAATTGCCAATACAAGAGAGCTGATTGTTGTCTCTAAAAATGGTACCGGGATAATGCCTGCAGTTGAAGTACATGTTCGTGATTTGGTGTCAAGTGGATATAAATATCTATTATAAATAAAAATAAGTAACAATATGAAGGCACTCTCAATAAAATGATCAATGTTACCTATAAATTACAGTTTGATGAGTACAGATTGTCTTTCACTGTTCATAAAGTTTATTCTGTTATACGAGAGGGCATATTTATTCAATTGTTTGTCCTCCCAAATTGACCTGTTTGGTAACTGTAGCATTCGTTTTGTTTTAGTGGCTTTTAAGAGGGTATAGAGGCTCACCCGGTATAGAGGTCCATCACACTTGAGGGTAAATTTTGGGAGTTTATTGAAGTTGACAGTTCACAGGTAACAGGCAAAGCCAACGCATTTCAGAGGCGATACCTCACCCTTTATCAGGGCTGAAGTAGTGATCAACCTTAGAATAGTGGTGTGGTGTGATTTTGGAGCCTGTAATGAGGCCGGAACAGAACTGTCAGACTGGATAACTTGCCTTATACTAGAGTACATTTTCAAATACAAACATACCATTGCTTTTCTCTTTTTATTAAAAATCCAGTTGTCTGGCTGACATGATTATCTAGTGGTTTCAGGATTTTCCAAGTCTGATCTGAAACAGCATCCAAATAAATATTCCCTTTTTCATGGACTTTTTATTAGCGGTTTGCTTGTAACTCAAAGTATTAAAGGCAGAGATAGCCAGGCAGCCAGCATATTCATAAAGACGTGAGTGATGACAGTTATTACATTTCTCTCAGACAAAGGTATAGAAACAAGTATTGAGATAAATATGAGGGGGCAGCCATTGCATACCTCCTTAGGAACATGCTAGTTGACTGGCAGTCTCTGGTTTCAATACTCTTAAGTCAAGCGCACAGCATGTCAATTCAGAGTGGAGTCTGATCTCCTAATCTGCATATTTGCTATATGTAAGTGACTTGTAGATATTAAAGTCTCAGGACCATTATGAAAATTAGGCAATGCAGCATTTTCAGAAGAAAATAGCATTAGTAAATTTCAGGTTTCTTTCACTGCATCAGCCCGATACCTACACCATAACAATAATTTTTGTAAAGGGGAATTATCTCTGCAAATTATATTGAACTCAAAAGCATCAGGTATAAGTCCCATGTTGTCTGCAGAAAACATGTCCATTCTAGCACAATCATGGTGATGAGAGAGAGAAGAGACAGATTTTAGTTTAAGGAGAAATGAGCCACACAAAGAACAGCTTTTACAGTATTATTTAAGTATAGGGCTACCCTCATCAGGGCTACTGAGTTGTGGGGTACCTCTAACCTCTGCACAGCCAGGCAGCCAGAGTTGCATCCAAGAGACATTAACCAGTCCGTGGGCATGGTTTTGTTATTTTAATAGGGGAAATTAACCTGGATATAGGGATTATGGGTTGCCTAGTTTGGCTTGAATCAGTGAAAGGGGGACAACTTCCTTCCTATGCACAAAGGCAGATCCTGGACTGTTCTTTTCCATGAAAGTTCACAGTCACTGCGGATCAGTAGCAACAGCCCTTTATGGGTGAGGAACTAGCAACCCCTCAAAAAATCAGCTTAGTTTCTTGTAACTACATGCAGAGATATCTTCTCTCCCCCTGCAGAACTGCTCTCAGCTCCACAGCCTGCAGACAATACCAGTCCTCCTGAATGCTCAGAAGATCTCCTGGGACAAATATAAAGGAGTGAGCCCAGTGCTGTCCTTTGAAAGCTTTCTACATGTGGCAGTCTTTCCCCTTGTGGATCCCAGGAAGTGCTGATGTACTCACTCTGTCTTCTTTGCTCCCCACTGCTCCAGGTCTCAATCTCATTCATGCCACACTGCTGAATGTATCCTCCTGAGCAAGCCTGAGCACAGCCTGAAGGCTGGCGCCCCTAGATCTGGGGGACCCCTCCCAGGCACTAAAAGTCTCCTTGGCACTCCATCTTCCATCCAACTCCTCTGTCATCCTGACTCTCCCATATTTATAGGCCAGTCCACCACTCTACCAGGGCCTCGAAACCTGGGATTGGCCAGACTCCAATAAACATGCAGAATAAGTATTATTATTATACAGGATTTATATAGCGCCAACAGTTTGCACAGCGCTTTACAATATAAAGTAAATAAAGTATCCACCCCTTCCTTCTTATTGACTTCTTTAAGGTTCTATGGTCCACCAGAGTCAGGAGGAGGCGGTAGAGCCACACCTGTTAGTCATCCAGCTGACCTGCAATAACCCGACCTCAATCTTAGACTTACACAGTTACCATGAGTCATACACAATGATTTTACCTGCAATACACTACACTATTCTAGTAGTACACTAGAGGGTGCTATATAAGCAGCTGAAGAGTCAGATTACATGCAGCCTTCTCATTCTGTGTTTTCTCCTCTTCAATGACACTTCAGCAGTATATGACAGTCACAAGTTTATCTCCCTTTTTAAAAAAATGTTTGCCAGAACTATATACCAGATTTGGTAGATTGCCCTTCTCATTTACAATAGTAGCATGAATGAGGTCCCTAATCCCCTGATTCTGGTGAAACTAAAAAACAAAAAAAATGTTCCCATCTATTTTAAAGCTATTAGAGTGTAGTTGGGATAGTAACTTTCATTAAAGGAGAACTTCATTATTAAACTAAAAAAATCATATTGGTTTAAGATTTTCTGGTATTGTTTTTCAAGAATTCTGTGGAGGAGAAAAGGAATGTTCTATTATACACAGTTCTTGCCCTGTCGGAATAGTGTTAGCACATAACTGGCTGAATTCACAAGTCTAATATGCCAGAATAACGATACTTCATTTCAGTCTTGCAATTGTAATTTTCAAATCTCAATGGGCTCAGCAAAAAAACAACTGTCAATTTTTTTTTTAAGAAAAGAACCCTCATCCTGGTGTGTTCGTTTTGTGAATCAAGCTTAAAGTGGTTGTAAAGGAAGAATGTTTTTTACCTTCATGCGTTTTATGCATGAAGGTAATAAACTCTCTGCATGCAGCTCCCCTCCCCCCCCAGCCCCCCTTGTACTTACCTGAGCCTGATTTCGATCCAGCCATGTGCATGAGAGCAGAGGCTCTCTCTCATTGGTTCAGTCACAGCTTCAGGAGCCATTGGCTCCCACTGCTGTCAATCACAGCCAGGAAGAATGGAGCAGGGTGCGGCACCGAGCCATGATCTGTGTGTCTTATAGACACAATAGCAGCTTTCTATGGTGACACACCAAGAAGAGGAGGAGCCGGGAGCGCCACCAGGGGACCCCAGAAGAAGAGGATTGGGGCTGCTCTGTGCAAAATCATTGCACATAGCAGGTAAGTATAACATGTTTGTTATTTTTAAAATATAAAATATAAAGGTTTACAATCACTTTACTGTCAGTTGTTTGGAAGTGAACTGATGGTGGAAAAATTTGCACTGGACATTGAAGTCAGTTATCAGCTGGTGTGTCAGTTTTTACAATCACAATTTCTGCTGCTTTGAGACAGTCTAAAGGACAATACCTTTCTCAGCACCCAAAACAAAAGAGTGATTTCTACAAATTTCAGGTAAAAGATAAAGCTGGAGTTATAAGTTATACTTGTTTCATTATTTATTTCACTTCACATATAGTTTGATGTCAGTTATGGATCACCTATTGAGTTAAGAAGTATTGGCTAGAAATGTAAAAGCTGTGAGTTTTATTGTTTTAGGTGATATAAACCCTTCAAATTTTAAATGCTGTCAAGTTGTTTCACTCAATTTCAAACTGTGATTCTGCTAAATTCTCAAGCAATCCTTTTACAAACTGTTATCTTTTTAGTGTCATCAATCACTTCTGCTTGGAATATGTTGGGAATTTGAGTGATGCAAAGTGACAATTTTTTCACAGTTTTCTTTTTCACTCTAATGAGGCATAGACAAGTTTTTTTGGAAATACCCCATTGTAATTTGCTTGTAACCACAAGCTCCCAGCAATGAATGTGAACTTTTGAGCAGTTTACATTCTTTATTTAATCACATTCCTTTACTGATGTGTAGCTGGATACTGTTGGATGTGAAATGTCAGCTGCCTTTATTTTTCATTTATAAGCAAATTAATATGAGAAGTAAGAATGGCTTGTTATGTTGTGGGACATCAAAGTGTATCTAAAGTCAAAACTTTATTTTTTTTGTTTTTAATAAAGTGGCAAGGAGGTAAAACCCAATTAGGCTTTTATTGCTACTTGTGTTCCTATTATGGAGATGCACGCCCTCTATTTGTCGTGGTAACAACTATCACCAAGATTGAAAGTGAGGAAAATCCTAAATTTTGAGTTTTCACTATAACAGTGGAACAATCTTCCTATGTGGACATTTGTTCTGGTGCCAACTGTCTAAAAGGGCATTTGCATAACTTCCGGTCGTGTCTAGAGCACAGATGGTAAATAAAACAGGTTTTAAGCATTTCCTATCCAAAATGAAGAAAATACATTTTGGATTTAGATATACTTCAATATTATGCAAATCTCAGTTACAATAATCTATCCTACTTTTGGTAAACTTAGTTTTACTAACATAGAGGAAAGTGAAAACCTCATGTTCATCTTAGATGTGACAGAGGGTGTCAGGGCTCCCGGGTATGACCAGAGGTATGTGAACTGACGCAGGGAAACGCAGGCTTCAGATATGTTATAAACAATATAATTTATTAACACTAACAATACAAACATAATTGCAGTGCAATACTAAAACATAACACAGTGCAAACGAACCAAACCAACCACCCACAGATAACAGTACATACAATGCAAGCGTCGTCAGGCAGGCCGGGTCAATAACAATCGGGCAGGTAGGTACAGGGGGAGCAAGCGGAGAATGGTCGGGGTCACAAGCCAGGTTCAGCAGGTAGCGGGCAGCGTGGTACAGAGGGTCAGGCAGAGGGATGGTCAGGAACGAGCCGGGGTCAGAGCAGGAGAGGGTCAGCGTAATCAGAACAGGCAGAGTTTGGCAACAAGGAAACGTATTAGCAGGAACACAGGAAAAGGAACAAGAATGCAGGATTACAAGATACAGGGCCCAGGAAAAACACACACACCAAGGCAAAGACTGCAGGTCTGGCCATCACTTAAATACACCTGCATAAGCAGTTTCAGGTGTTTGGCTGACTGCAGGGTTGAGTCTCTGATTGCTGGGAGCACCCGCTGGCCAGCCCTGGTACTGCAGCCCACAAGGCAGGTGAGTCCCACCACTACTGGCAAGTCCATTCCTAACAGTACCCCCCCTCAAGGAGCGGCCTCAGGACGCTCCAAACAGTCCTAGCTGGGCAAAATGTTCCACCGCCCGGGTCTGGTAACTGGCGGGATATCAAAGACTGGCACATCGGGCAGGACTCCGGGCAGCGGCACACCGGACCGGACTCCGGGCAACGGCACACTGGGCAGCGCACATCGGGCAGGACTCCGGGCAGCGGCACATCGGGCAGGACTCCGGGCAGCGGCACATCGGGCTGGACTCCGTGCAGCGGCACATCGGGCTGGACTCCGTGCAGCGGCACATCGGGCTGGACTCCGGGCAGCGGCACATCGGGCTGGACTCCGGGCAGCGGCACATCGGGATGGACTACGGGCAGCGGCACATCGGGCTGGACTCCGGGCAGCGGCACATCGGGCTGGACTCCGGGCAGAGGCAGATCGGGCTGGACTCCGGGCAGAGGCACATCGGGATGGACTCCGGGCAGAGGCACATCGGGCTGGACTCCGGGCAGAGGCACATCGGATCACCAGGCGAAGCAGCAGGCACCGGGCCACCATGCGGAGCAGCAGGCACCGGGCCACCAGGCGGAGCAGCAGGCACCGGGCCACCAGGCGGAGCAGCAGGCACCGGGCCCCCAGGCGGGGCGACAGGCACCGGGCCCCCAGGTGGGGCGACAGGCATCGGGCCCCCAGGCGGGGTGACAGGCATCGGGCCCCCAGGCGGGGCGACAGGTCTCGGGCCCCCAGGCGGAGCGGCGGGCGCCGGACCCCCAGGCGGAGCGACAGGTCTCGGGCCCCCAGGCGGAGCGGCGGGCGCCGGACCCCCAGGCGGAGCGACAGGTCTCGGGCCCCCAGGCGGAGCGACAGGTCTCGGGCCCCCAGGCAGAGCGACAGGTCTCGGGCCCCCAGGCGGAGCGGCGGGCGCTGGGCGCCCAGGCGGAGCGACAGGTCTCGGGCCCCCAGGCGGAGCGGCGGGCGCCGGGCGCCCAGGCGGAGCGACAGGTCTCGGGCCCCCAGGCGGAGCGGCGGGCGCCGGACACCCAGGCGGAGCGACAGGTCTCGGGCCCCCAGGCGGAGCGGCGGGCGCCGGACCCCCAGGCAGAGCGACAGGTCTCGGGCCACCAGGCACGACAGTGGGCCCCGAGTCAACTGGCAGGACCGCGGGCACTGGGTCAGACATTGGATCGTCTGGCTGGACAGCGGGCATCGGGTCACCAGGCATCAGGTCATTTGGCTTGACAGCGGGCACCGCGTCATCTGGCAAGGCAGTGGGCACCAAGTCACCAGGCACGACAGTGGGCTCTGAGTCAATTGGCACGACAGCGGGCACCGGGTCATCAGGTACCGGATCGTCTGGCTCGACAGCAGGCACCGGGTCATCTGGCGCTGGATCGTCTGGCTCGACAGCGGGCATCGGATCACCAGGCATGACAGCGGGCACTGGGTCATCAGGCATTGGACTGTCTGGCTCGACAGCGGGCATCGGGTCACCAGGTATGACAGCGGGCACTGGGTCACCAGGCATCAGGTCATTTGGCTCGCCAGCGGGCACCGCGTCACCTGGCAAGGCAGTGGGCACCGAGTCACCTGGCCTAATAGGATCATCAGGCTGGATCAGTTCATCATGCTGGGTAGAGGCAGCAGGCTGAATGGAGGCAGCAGGCTGAATAGAGGCATCAGGCTGAATAGAGGCATCAGGCCGGGTAGAGGCATCAGGCCGGGTAGAGGCATCAGGCTGAATGGAGGCATCAGGCTGAATGGAGGCATCAGGCTAGGTACAGGCATCAGGCTGGGTACAGGCATCAGGCTGGGTACAGACATCAGGCTGGGTACAGACATCAGGTTGAAGTGCGGGTGCTGAGGCACCAGGCTGAACCACGGAAGGCCGGTTCTCAGACAGCAGGCTGACCGGTTTGGATACTGGCAGGATGGTACTGGTTGGAAAGAATTTTCGCTTTTTTCTGGTTTTAACTACTGGAGCACTGCAAGTAAACGCAGGTCTGCAAACGAATGGAGCAGCTGGAGACAGAGAAGAGCTGGAGGATGGAACAGGGGAGGGAACAGTTGCTACAGAGGACTTCTTTACAGGGTTAAAGGCAGGATAGATGCAGCGAGTGGGAACAAGGTACTGACATGCGGTAGATAGCAGGGCAGGAGGAGCTGTTGGGAATGCAAGAATAGAGCTTTGAGGAAATAGATTAGAAGCAGGGCTGGGTTTTTGTAAGCTGACTGAGGCTGGGTGCAACAAATCTGTCCATGTCTGCAGTATGGGTTGAACAAAGCTGAGCTTACACAAAGCCTGTCTGACCAAAGACTGCACTGCATTTATACAATCTCTTAGTATCTGTGGTGAACATGCAGAATAACGCTCCAGAAAGTAATCCACATCATCCTCTAATAACCATACCAGGGACTCTACCTGGTCTGCACTAAATGGTGGCAAAAATTCATCCCTGCATTCGGGGGTACCAGATGAAACCAACTCCGCACAAACCTGAATCAATGGCTGCACCTCAGAGAATTCTGTGCCCTGATCTACTAGAACATGAGCGAGCCGTATACACTCTAGTAGTTCATCCCTGGGATACTCCTTCAGAGTCTGATAAGCATATTCTCTGTCACCAAACACTAGCAGATATAAATACACAACCTCATCAAGATCCATCCTTCCCATCAACAAACCAAGATGGCTTCCCTGTGCAGCCACTTCTGGTCAGGATTGGCCTTGGTGTAATGTCAGGGCTCCAGGGTAAGACCAGAGGTATGTGAACTGACGCAGGGAAACGCAGGCTTCAGATATGTTATAAACAATATAATTTATTAACACTAACAATACAAACATAAACGCAGTGCAATACTAAAACATAACACAGTGCAAACGAACCAAACCAAACCACCCACAGATAACAGTACATACAATGCAAGCGTCGTCAGGCAGGCCGGGTCAATAACAATCGGGCAGGTAGGTACAGGGGGAGCAAGCGGAGAATGGTCGGGGTCACAAGCCAGGTTCAGCAGGTAGCGGGCAGCGTGGTACAGAGGGTCAGGCAGAGGGATGGTCAGGAACGAGCCGGGGTCAGAGCAGGAGAGGGTCACCGTAATCAGAACAGGCAGAGTTTGGCAACAAGGAAACGTACTAGCAGGAACACAGGAACAGGAACAAGAATGCAGGATTAAAAGATACAGGGCCCAGGAAAAACACACACACCAAGGCAAAGACTGCAGGTCTGGCCATCACTTAAATACACCTGCATAAGCAGTTTCAGGTGTTTGGCTGACTTCAGGGTTGAGTCTCTGATTGCTGAGAGCACCCGCTGGCCAGCCCTGGTACTGCAGCCCACAAGGCAGGTGAGTCTCACCACTACTGGCAAGTCCATTCCTAACAGAGGGAGTGTCCACCTGCTTTGGGGTTTTCCTAGGCTGCTGGGTAGCGACTGGGTGTCAATCTTTGTTTAGGAATCATGGATTCAGGAAACAACTGCAAAAAAAGATCAATAGCATACTAGGATAATGTAAGATTCAGGAAGCACACACTAAGGAACTAAATGGAATGTATAAATATATGCAGATGTGAATCCATAGTCAACATTTGTATAAAACCTAACTTCTTGGACCAGAGGAATGATACCATCACATGGAAATAGCTTTAGAACTGGAGAACTATTTCAAGCTGTCTGTCTGCGTTTCTCCTCCAATACTGGTCTCCAAGATCCAATTCCAAAATTGTGCTTATTTAACCAGGAATTCCTATAGGCATAACACACTTAGGGGGATTAACAAAGGTGCATTCCAAAAAATGTGCCAATATATCTATATGCCCAGTAGCTCTTACTGTGACAAAAGTAATAAAAGTGGTGCACAACAATTCATTAATTTGTCATATGGTGGTGGTGCTACTCTTGCTGCAGTGTTGATTGTCGCGTTCTGTCCCTCCACATTACTGTATTTATGGTAATTCTGACGATGTTATAACATTTAAATTAGATCAAAAAAGGCTTCACTGATTTGGTGCACACAATTGGACTTTTCTAGAAACTGTCGCATAGCACTTTTAATGTGATTTGGCACAGCTGGTGAACCAAGACATTGAATCTGAGTAATGGAATTGTTTATTTGGTACACAGTAAATGCACTTATATTTACACTGAAAAATATGTAATTCATTGTATTAGTCCCCCTGACTATCTTTAATTCACACATATGGCTTTATGCTGCAGATTCTGTAAAAATTGACAATCCTGACAGAAGCCATACATTGACTTAGTGGTTAGCACACTTGGGTCCCTAGTTTGAATCCTGGACAGGACACTATCTGCATGGAGTTTGTGTGTTCTTTCTGTGCTTGTGTGGGTTTCCTCCCACAATTCAAAATAACTCTGATAGGTGAATTGGCTCCTGTTCAAATTCTCGTGTGTGTATGTATACAGTGTATGGATGTGAAATAGGGACCTTAGATTGTAAGCTCTTAGAGAGCACGGTATGATGCTAATGTACAAGATGTAAATTGTTGGCACTATATAAATATTTGTAAGAAAACAAAATGTGTTTTGTTACGACTACCAATGTATTTTATCAGCAAGAATCTAATTTCCAGTCTATGAATTACAATGGAAAATTGTTTATTTATGAAAATGACTGCTAAGTCCTAATTACTGCTAAGTCACTCTCAAAATTAGAGAGGATTTTTTCCCTATTTATCTTTTTGTGGTGTGATAACTCGCAATGCAGTCAATGTTCTGCTACTGTAGGCTGTCCATATATAAGTAACACTGCAGTGGAGGAGCCTCAGTATATTTTCAACACTACCCTCTACTGTTTTGGACTTCGGCAGAGCTCAATGTGTCTGCCCAATGATAAAATATAGGTCATATTTCAGTCATTTAAATGACAAATAAACCCATTTTAACCAAAGGATAAGTTCATCTAAGACTGCACATGATTTAAACATTACCAGTAATAAATGTTGAGATTGCTCTAAAGATATCCACAATACCTTCACTCCTCTCCATATTTCTTTTTTGTTTTCTGTTGGTTATAAAGACATGAAACTTTACAATGCAGCCGATAGACTTTTATTTTTATTCCTAACGACCATACTTCCATACAAGTGTGTATGTATATGTAGGTTTTACTAACATGTCTTGTAGACACATATTATATGGTATATTATATGTATATTATATATGATTTAAAAAACATATTATAAACTAAAACTATGGCGTATTGTCATATTGATTGAATACTAAAGTAATCTTATCTATCTTTATCTTCTCTTAGTGCATCCCAATGTGAGCCAGGGTTGCCAAGGGGGATGTGCCACATGTTCCGATTACAATGGCTGCATAACATGTAAACCAAGACTATTTTTTGCTCTAGTAAGGAATGGTATGAAGCAAGTTGGGGTTTGTCTTTCATCTTGTCCAAATGGATACTATGGAATGCGCTCTCCAGGAATTAACGAGTGTAAAAGTAAGTAACCAATAATGTACAATTTACTAAATTATTTATCTTATTTTGAAGCTTAGTTTCAGAAGTAGGTGTATAGTTTATTGTTATATGCATTTTAGCACATAGCTCAAGACAAGAGAATGAAAGCAGCATACCTATAGAATAATTTGAAGCTGAAGTTTAGACTTACCATTTTCCCACACTTGTAGCAAGTCTTTCCTGTGTTGATACCAATTTCTCTCAACTCCTTGCAAACTTTCAATCTACAATATAACTCTTTAAAGCTGTTCGCTTGAGCTTGCCTTTATTTTCTGTCTCAGCAACTTCAATCATTATCAGTCCTCTCTTCTCCTGGACTATACTGTTGTTACCTGCTTCTCACAGCTATTAGCTTTCTCTGCTATCAATAATTTTTTCTCTTCGACATGAGTGGGTGGGATCTTTAGGGATGTAGTCAGTGACTTTATTGTTGTCCCTAAGCATTCCATTATGTGAAAGAATACATCCCTGGCATCACCTTAGGTGTGCATGCACTTCTCTGATGGCCATGGCCACAGGTGTTTGACTACACTATATTAAAGTATAACCTATTATCTGCTTGATTACACCCTATCAGATTGTAATCAAGCAACTGATAAGTAGATTTTACAGCTAAAGTTTGCAGCACCCATTGACTAGCAGGGAGGAGCATGCCTGTCTAAAGTGATACTAGAGATGTGTTCTTTCATTTATCACAAGGGCTTTTTAAAGAAGATCTGAGACAGGGTGCTGTGGTATTACAGGATCCTGCAATGCTCTCCCACCAAACTCAACCTTGTTATAGAGCAAATGCCAGCAGAAAGACCCAGTGATTACATCACTGAATCTTAAAGGAGATATCTCTTTAAAGCAAAATTATTTGATAGAAAAGAGGTAATTGCATGTTTACTGGGGGGCAACCACCAGTGCTCCCCATACCTTGTACTAGTACCAGGATATCTTCTTTGTTCCTAGGGGCTGGGCTGAGTAGTGGTTAAGTGAAGGGAAGTTGAGTATGTGAAGCTGGTAGTAAACAGGTTTGCTTTGAAAGCAAAAAACAAAGATAGTTTTCCATCCTGTGATCATAAAACTTTTGATAATATGTCAATGTTCCAAATCCAAGATCCAGGATAATTGTAGACTGCTGCTAAGTTTATAAACATTTAAGCATTAAAAGAGATCACATTTCATTATAGTTTCTCCTTTAAGATTGATTGAATCTCTTCTTTGGTTCTAGGATGTAAAGCTGACTGTGAAACATGTTTCCACAAAAGCTTCTGCACGAAGTGTAAAGGTGGCTTTTATTTGCACAGTGGAAAATGTCTTGACACATGTCCAGATGGGTTTGAAAACAATAATCACAGCATGGAATGCAGTACTATTGGTAAGTTATTACTTAAATGTTGTAAACCATAGTAGATATGAGCATTGGCAAAGACAATCATTTGGATTATATATTATATGTGTAACAATGGTTTTCCTGGACCTGTGTTCTGTTGCTGCTGAGTCCTGATATCCAGCACCACATGGTGTGTGAAGCTCAGCCACCACTATATGTAATAGTATGCATTAGTCTGCTGAGCACCAGACAGTGTAAGCAAGCATTAAATAGACCATCAAAAGAAGGGAATGTGATATTTTCTATTGCATTCACTCTGAACCCTCATAAGCACTGACTAGATGAGCTCTATTTTTACAGAACTGGATTTAAACGGAGTATAGATGCAAGTAGAGGAAGACAACCCTTTACTTGGTAGCTGTTTTTCCAATGTATGGGATGAAAACCATTTTATATTCAGAGCTAATTCAGAATTTCTAAACTGTATTGACCCCCCCCCCCCCAACTAGAAAAGTGAAAGCTAGGGTGAAGGAGGACAGTGAATATAATCTTCAGAAGAGTCAGAAGGTATTTTACTGGTCAGGACACATTAAAGATTATGTTTCCAAAGCATTTCATATTCCTGATATGTGCCTGTTGTACTATATAATTTTGTTAAAAGGTATCCTGTTCATTATTACATGGCTGCCCAGATTTCCCAGTTATCTATGCTTCACGCTTCCTTGGATATTTCCTTGTGGGTGCTTCTGAAGCTACCTAATTGTGCTCCCCCTTACTATGGCTTCCTGATAAACTATGCCCTGCTGCAACCCTGAGACCCCTTTGCAACACAGTATGAAACTATGGGATTTGGTGCAATACTCAAGCTTTCCTTTGTCTCCTTTTTTGCCCCTGTTACCCATTATCCAGAATCCCTTGTTTCCCCCGGCATAGATCAGCCTCATGTGTTCTCTTGGTGTACCTCCTATAGTTTTACACATGTGCGACACTTTTTGGCCCTTTGGTATTTTTCAATGTGGGCCAACCTCCCAGAGAGTCACGAAGCTCTGCAGCCAGAGTTCTTTCTCTATCTTCAGCTTCAGCATTGGTGATCTTCTCTCCGACGTACCTCTACTTATCCTTTCCGGAAAACAATGTTTGAACATGTCTGCCAACACTTTCTGGGATCTCCGGGCCTCATTTCCACTCTGTCTGCATCCCTGAAAAGTCAGTCACCCTTTACTACAAGACTTGACGTCTGAGATAGACCCGGTGGACTGGAGCAAAGCCTTGTCTACTGTTGCAAAATGCTAATTGAATTCCAAGGACTGCTGTTTTCAGGGTTGTGACCATTGTGAAGATGTTCTTCACATATGGTGGACATGTCCGCAACTGGTAGGCTTTCTGGTCTCGTGTCTTCGGCCTATTGCATATTCTGTCCTGCTCTTGAATATTCAAAAGGATGCTAAACTTGCTTTATTGCATTGCCCTATCTTAGACTAAGAGAGTGATTGCCCAGGCCTGGAAAAAACTCATGGTTCTGTTCCAGGGAGTGAGAGACCGTATGACAGCTTTGATGCTCAATAAACAAATGTCCAGTACCTTTAAAGAGTCCCATGCCAAGTTTCTAAAGATTTGAACCATGGTTGACGTATGCCTTCCCTACTCTACCTCTGAATAGTGTGGGATGACTATGACTGGCAGCCCCGATGATCCTGAGCCCCTGCTCCTCTTCCTCTTATTTACTTTTCCTTTGCTCTCCTTTTTTTTTTGATAGGACTCTGCTCCCCCTATATGTTTTTATTTGGATCTGTAGCACATTCTACTGTTGTCTGGAAATTAGTATGTCCAGCTTTACAACTACCTGGCTCTTTCCTGGACCATCCCTTCCTTGTGTTCATATTTATCATGTTTGAGTTACATTTAAGTTGATTCAGGGACTATCCGATTACCTCTTGCGGGATCAGAAAGCTATTTTTCCCCTGCAGAAGCAAATTGGATCATGCTTTGCTGGTGTTTTTGCCTTCCTCTGGATCAACTATGGATATAGATTATAACGTTTGTTTGTTTTTTATGGTTGAATGGACTTTTTTTGAATGGCTGGATGGACTTTTGTCTTTTTTCAGCCAGACTAACTATGTAACTATGTAACTATATTATTGGTGTTGATCTTCCTTTTTTGTTAGCACCATATAAACTTTCTGTACTCATGTTGCCAGTTCTAGCCCCTGCATGGGCGGATTAGGTGCTTTCCCTTGTTACTCTGTTTTAAATGAATAAAAACTATTGAACCAAAAAAAAGTATCCTGTTCTCTTTATATTGCTTCCTTTGTGTGAAATATCTGGTAATCATGCTGGTCCCCCTGCTTTTCCATTTCAAAATGACCATGCTAGGCATGGAAGCACATCCATCTCAGTGTGTTCATTTTCCTGACTGTGCTGGCAGGACAGTCTGACTGTCCTCCAATGATCAGACTTGTGCTGACACACCCCCTGCTCAGCCATTCACTGGGAAGATCAGTGTATTGCTGTTTCTGTACCCCCACATCATTAAGCCCCTTATGCCGCCAAGAATATTGATTGTGTGAACTGTTGTTTAAAAAAAAAGCAGGGTTATTTTTTTTATATATACACAAATGTTTTGCCTTTTATTTCTATTTTAAACTGAATGGGCTGTTTCACAATGTAAGGATTAACATATACTTTAAGCCAGCTCTCATTTTCTTTTTGGGTGGTCTGTACAGTTCAGAAGTAGCTTTGAATATAAAATAGACAGTATGGTGGCTACAATAGCTGATTCTAGTGGTAGTGTTTACTAATACAAGTGCATTACACAAGGGGCAGAGCTTGTATCATTCAGATGTGCCTGTGGCTGAAATAATGTCTTAATACAGCCCTGCTAACAGTAGCATGGAACCTTGTGTTGTGTTGCATAACATCACAATAAATATCTAATCACAGTTATGGTATCTATTATCCAGCATGCATTTGATGGTTTGGAAATGATCGTTATGTGTTTACAGATAATGTTTCGGGATCATTTACATTTCTAAAAATGGCCCTTAATGCCTTATATACTTTCTAGCCATGATAAAATTATCATTTGATGGTCTGCAGATGTAGATTGCAAAAGAAAAACCATGATAAATGCATCCATATTATATAAGTCTTATTTTCTGAAAAGCTTCAATTAGTCTTTTCACATTCTGGAAAATTTTGGGTAACAGGTTTCATTTAGGAAATCTTATACCTGTGAAAGCAATACATTACTTGGAGTGTGAGTCTACAACTAATTCCAGAAGTCTAAACATTCTCTTCTGCATTTTTGTGTAACGCGGACTTTATCTCTTATTATGAAAAGACTTATGTCCTGTATAAAGTAAGGTGCTAAATCAAACAGACCATCAACTTGGTTCTACATATTATATGAAAAAATGTTAAACACTCCAGGCCTTGTTTAAGTTATTTTTTACTCAGCTGCATAGAATATTAAAAAAGCAAATCTATTTCAGTGCTAGCTCAGGTATAAATTATTATAAGAAAACAGACCAAAGCACAAAGGCTTGGCATTGAATAAATTATGGAATCTATGGCTCCCGTTTATTCTATTTAGTAGTTAAGACATAAATTATTATACCAAATTTCACAATCAACAACAAAAATTGAACAAACAAAAAATGAATAAAATGGTATAAAACACGTTTGGTCAACATATTGGAAATACGATATACAATACATATAAGTTTTCCATTGCCAAAAGACAAAAAAATTAAAATAGCTTATAATTCAACAGTTATACTCGGTTTCAAATTGTGCCAAGGGTGCCCACTATCCCAGAGAGGGGCTTTAATATAGGAGGTTCTAAAGTTTAGGAGAGATGGGTTATAAATAGCGGGGTTGTGATTCAAATAAAATGCTTACCTTAAAAGTAAAAGAATTAAAGAATAAATGTGAATGTTGAAATTCTAGAAAATGGCTGCTACATTGGAAGGAGTCTGTAGTAATGGAGGTGTGGGTAGGTTTATAACATTTCAGTGTTTGACTTCCCTGTTCCTCCCAGCCCAGAAGTATGCACTTCCTCCCCTTTCACCTAGAACACACACACATATGTGCACAGTTTCCCAGTGGCAAGATAACTGACGGATCTCTACAGACTGCAAAGGAGAGGAGGTGATGTCACCAGAGGGAAAAGGATGTGAGTGGAGAGCCTATAAACTCCAGTCTCAGCCTCTCTTGTTCGTTTTATGTCCCAGCAAAGTAGACAAGGGGGAGCAGAGACAAAGGAAGCTATGGTGGATCATGCAGTGGCAGAGTTGGTGGCTGGTCGGGGAAGTGCTGGCTAGCAGAAAGGTGCAGTGTCTGGGTTGTTTGGGTGCAGTGTCTGGGGTGTTGGGGTGCAGTATCTAGGGTGTTGGGGTGTATTGTCCAGGGTGTGGGTTCAGTGTCATAGGTGATGGAAGGCAGGGAGGTTAGGAGTCCAGAATTTAGTTGTAGCAGTGCTGAATGACAGGGAGATGTCATTGTCAAAGTGCAGCATGGATTACATAGTCCGCTAATCTAATATGAGTGCCAGGGTTTTAATTACCTTGGGGACAGAGCCTATTAGAATTAAGGTATTTGAAAGTGTAATTAGACTTACACCCCCTAAGAACTATGCATTGTGGTATTGTGTGTTTTACTGAATTTATAACACAAATACTGTATGTGCGGTGTGTTGAGGTCCCATCCATTTAGAATGCCACCCCAACGCACACATTCGGTAGGTGCCAATGGACCCACACTATATTAAAAAAGGTGCATTTTTATTGACTATGCCTTGGAAGCCCATTCTTGATGAAATGTTTGTCCTAACGCAATGCATGTTAACTTTTATGCAGTAGTGCACCACAATAGAAGAGCATAGCTTAAAGGGGACCTCAATATTTCGATGTGGGGCAGCACAGTGGCTAAATGGTTTGCACTTCCACCTGGCAGTACTAGGGTAGTTGGTTTGAATCCCAGCCACGGCACCACCTGCCTGGAGTTTGCATGTTCCCTTTGTGCCTGCGTGGGTTTCATCCAGGTACTCTGGATTCCTTCCACACTCCACAGATATGCTGGTAGCTTAATTGGTTCCTGTCAAAATTGGCTCTAGTATGTATGAATGTGAGTTAGGGACTTTAGATTGTACACCCCTTGAGTGTTAGGGGCTGATGTGAATGTACAATAAATATGTAAAGCGCTGCGTAAATTCACCGCACTATATGAGTACCTATAATGATAATAATAGTGTGCGCTGCTGGCATGTGATGCGTGAAATATAACTAAAGGACTTAGGAGGAGATTTCCCTAAATAGCAGACAATTTGTGCTTTCCATGTTTTAAGATTGTTCTATTAAATCTAAGCTGATATATTTTATGTTTGGGAGCTTAGCAAAAATGTTTTAAAGAAGTTCAGAATGTAAAAGTTGGGTTATTTTATTGCTAAAAGAATTATCATGCAATTTATTGAAAACACACACACATATATGTATAATTGGAGCAGGTAACTCCTGCTATGTTGCAAATCTTATCTTGTTTTTGGATGTTTTATATACACAGTATGTACTGTATATAATATATATATAATTGCATTATGATTGATTTTAACTTAAAAGATAAGGAACATTTCAAACATTTTCCCTCCCTGATCTAGCCCACCCTTCTTCTGTGCCGCTATATATCATCTTTTTAAGTGGGAGAACTTGCACAATTGGTGGCTGACTAAATACTTTTTTGCCCCACTGTATGTGCAGTAGAACCCAATAGACTTATATGGGGGTTTACTGTGCATGCATAGGTAGCAGGACCTAGACCCAACATAAAGTGACAGTTTTGTTGATCTCCTCTAACCTTCAGCTATCCCTGCACATACCAGATATCAGATTTCAGCACAGGAAGTCTCTTATCGTTAATAGCTTTATTTGCAGCTATCTTCAGTAGACCAGGAGCCACACATAAGTTATTACTGATGGGAAACTTCCTGTACTGGGAGCTGATTATTGGTGTTCATGAAGATCACTGCAGCATAGAGGAGGTCAGCAGCACTGTCACTAAACGACAGGTGCACTTTGAGGGTAGTGTAGAGTCTTTGGGATGACCCAAATGACACCAGTACCGGCAGGTATGGTAGGTAATTACATTGCTTCGCTACTTTGTATGCACAGTTGCATCAATATTTATTAGTAGTGCAGTGACATACACAAATGCCATACCAAGTGGGAAGCACTCCTAGAGAAGTCTCTACAGGAGGTGAGTCTGTGTTGCAGTTGGACATGACTTTTTAATTTCTGGCCCCATCAGCTCAGACCACCTCCCTACCCCCAGCACCTGTTGAGGCTTACAAGGGCACTGTACCTCTGGCAGGGCAGGTTACACCACCAACTTCCCCCATCTGACCTCTGGCCAGGAAGTCTGCATCTGGAGTTACAGCTCGCAGTTCTTTGCGGAGCCACCAATTGCCATTGCATCTGTAGCCACCCCCCTCACTACCGCTGGGCCAGCACCCCCCAGTCACTATTGTGCCTGCACCTCACCACCATGCCTGAAACCTCCCTGCCACTTTACCTTTATGCCAACCCTTTTCCCCTCTTCCCTTGCTTTTACCACAACAGTTGACCCCTATGTTCCTGCCCCCGCATCATATCTGCACACCAACCCCTTCCCTTTGTCACCACTCCACCTGAGCCCCATCACTCTCTCTCTCTCACCATCTCTCCCACATGACCCCACTGTACTCAAGCCTGCCTCTGTGCTTGTTGCCACTATACTAATGCACCCTTTCCATACTTAGCCCATTCAATGGACAGGCACACCCAGGGCTGTGGATGAGGGGGTACCACCAGTCTGGTGTATGGGGCCCAGGCTAGCAAGGGGGCCCAGGCAGCTGGGTTAATCAGATGTAGGCAGGGAGGGTGATCGACATGGTGGTGGGGAGTCAATTACTGGAACTGATCCCCTGTATGGCTCTCTCTGCAGCAGCTGAAAGCTGGATTCTTCTCTCCCTCCTGCTGGCTTTCAGCTGCTGCAGAGAGAGCTATACAGGGCATCGGATCCAGTAATTGCCCCCCCCCTGCATACATCACTCTCCTTGTGTACAATACATTTTCCCCCTGCTGCCCTGGTCCCCCTGTGTGCCCCCACCCTTGCAGTGCTGCTGGCTTCTTTCCTCTCCTTCCCACTGGCAGCTGCAAGCACACAATAGGATCCTTCAGGATGTTAGGTGGGGGAAGGTTCCGGTAAATATGTCACATTAACCAGCCCCTTCCTTTTTCTGAATGAACGCAATGAGTGATCGGTACCAACAACTCACTATGTTCATTCATAACTGAAGCATAGTAAACTGTGCTTTTGTTTGGGGAGGGGGGCCCTGTCATGTTGGCTGTATGGGGCCCCATGGTTTCTAACAGCAGCCCTAGGCACACCTTTGCTGGTAACTTTGTATGATTAATACACTCATACGTGGCCTTAATATAACTCACTTCATGCTCCTTTGGCTTAGCACATGTGACATAAAGTCTAGGCTTTGAAATAGATGTATACATAAACATGTTAATTTTGTCTGTTTTGGCTCATTTTCAATATGCTTTTATGACTGTTTAAAATTTACCTTATGTTTCCTTTCTAACAACACTGCTGATGTTAGAAAACAACAAAAACATGTATAAAATAAATTCTGCTCATAACTTGAGACAAGGTAATTTAGAGGTATTTGCAAAATATAACATCTGTTATGATCTAGAATTCAAAGCACATTATTAGACGTTAAATGTTTTTTATTTTTAGAAAATATGTATGCCATGTGGAAAATTGTTTTTCACCTGAAAGCAATTCATCAGTTTAAAAAAAAAACCTGTAATAACCTGTTAAAAGATGAAATTACATCTATGAATTCTGTATGTTATGACTGAATACATTCTTGGTAGCTTAAAGCCCAATTCACATTTTCTTGCAAATTTGATATTTCATGCATTTGCACTTCTAATTATTGATCTAACAAGAAATATTCAAGCCAAAACATTTTTTTTCTCTTGCGTTGGCTAGACATGGGAAGAGTACATACCTCAGTCAATTTTTTATTGCTGTCTCTGAACCCTGTTAGGGAGATATCACCTAACTTCAAGTCATCACTACTTCAGCTAGACACTGGGGTTATTTACAAAAACTGGAGAGTGCAAAATTGGGTGTAGCTCTGCATAGGCACCAATCAGTTTCCCGATTTTTTTGTCAAAGCTTAATTGAACAAGCTAAAGTTATGCAGGCCATAGATGGGTCGAAAATCGGCCGATTTTTCGGCCGAAAATAAAATCGACCGATTTTCGGATCGTTAGTGGGCTATTTGGTCGGCCGTTTTTCGGTATTTTGGCGGGTTTTTTTTTTCTGTAAAGTTGGAAAAAAATCGGCCGATTTTGCCGATCGGCCGATTTTCGCGGCAATTAGTGGGCAAATCGGCCGATTTTTTGCCAATAAAAAATCTGCGCATGAGCAGTGACCTGCAAGAGGAAGACAAAAAGAAGAAAATGAAGAAGAGGAAGAGGATGAAGAAGAGGATGAAGGAGAAGAAGAGGATGAGGAAGAGGAAGAAGAAGAAGAAGATGAGGATGAAGAAGAAGAAGAAGAGGATGAGGAAGAAGAAGAAGAGGATGAGGATGAAGAAGAAGAAGAAGAAGAGGATGAGGATGAAGAAGAGGATGAAGAAGAAGAAGAAGAGGATGAGGATGAAGAAGAAAAAGAAGAAGAAGAAGAGGATGAGGATGAAGAAGAAGAGGATGAGGATGATGAAGAAGAAGAAGAGGATGAGGATGAAGAAGAAGAGGATGAGGATGAAGAAGAAGAAGAAGAAGAAGAGGACGAGGGTGAGAAGGAAGAAGAAGAAGAGGATGAGGATGAAGAAGAAGAGGATGAGGATGAAGAAGAAGAAGAAGAAGAAGAGGATGATGATGAGGAAGAAGAAGAAGAGGATGAGGATGTAGAAGAAGAAGAAGAGGATGAGGATGAAGAAGAGGATGAGGATGAAGAAGAAGAAAAAGAGGATGAGGAAGAAGAAGAAGAGGAGGAGGATGAGGATGAAGAAGAAGTGGGTGAGGATGAGGAAGAAGAAGAGGAGGATAAGGATGAAGAAGAAGAAGAAGATGAGGATGAAGAAGAAGAGGATGAGGATGAAGAAGAAGAAGAGGACGAGGATGAGGAAGAAGAAGAAGAAGAAGAGGATGAGGATGTACAAGAAGAAGAAGAGGATGAGGATGATGAAGAAGAAGAGGATGAGGATGATGAAGAAGAAGAAGAAGAGGATGAGGATGAAGAAGAAGAAGAAGATGAGGATGAGGAAGAAGAAGAAGAAGAGGAGGAGGAGGAGGATGAAGAAGAAGAAGAGGATGATGAAGAAGAAGAGGATGAGGATGAAGAAGAAGAGGATGAGGATGAAGAAGAGGATGAGGATGAAGAAGAAGAGGATGAGGATGATGAAGAAGAAGAAGAAGAGGATGAAGAAGAAGAAGAAGAAGAAGAAGATGAGGATGAAGAAGAAGAAAAAGAAGAAGTAGGATGAAAATAAGAAGAATTCCAGTCCAGCAAAAAGTGTCTCTGCAGAGAGCTCCGCTATCTCTGACAGTTCTCTGACAGTTCTTTGACATTTACAGCGGTTGCAACAATGTATCTATTTGTTTCCGAATAAAAACATCTGTATCCTAAATGGAAACAAATAGATACAATGTTTCAACCGCTGTAAATGTGAAGAAACTGTCAGAGAACTGTCAGAAATAGCGGAGCTCTCTGCAGGGACACTTTTTGCCGGCTGTAGAAGGGATGAAAAATGGCCGATTTTTTTTACCATTGATGGTAACGTCGGCCGCTTGAACGACCGAATTTTCGTTTTTTAAAAGAAAAATCTGCCGTTTTTCTCCCCATCTATGGCCTGCATTAGAATCTGATTAGCTATCATACACAGCTGCACCAGAGTTTGCACTCTACAGTTTTATTAAGTCAAACCTATAGACTGCAATAATAGCCTAATTAACCACTTGCCTTCCAAAGGATTTAGCCCCTTCATGACCAGCCCATTTTTTGCATTAAAGCACTGCATTATTTTAACTGACAATTGCGCAGTCATGCAATGCTGCACCCAAATTAAATTTACTTCCTTTTTTCCCACAAATTGAGCTTTCTTTCAGTGGCATTTGATTGCCTGTGCATTTTTTATTTTTTGCTCTATAAAAAAAAAACAATTTTGAGAAAAAAACATTTTTGACTCTTTGCTATTAAACGTGTCCAGTAAAAAAAATGCCAAAAATCTAATTTCATCATAAATTTAGGCCAAAATGTATTCTGCTAGGTCTCTGCTAAAAAAAAAATCTCAAGACGTGTATATAATTTGGTTTATTATTATTATTATTATTACACAGGACTTATTTATGTGAAAGTTATAGCGTTTACAAATGGCAGTATATTTACTGGGATTTTTTTTTCTATTTTTACTAGTAATGGAGGTGATCAGTGACTTATAGCAGGACTGCGGCGGGCATTCTGACACAGTGACACAAATACAGTGATCAGTGCTAATAAAAAGCACTGACCCAGTACTAATGGCACTGGGCAGGAAGGGGTTAACATGTGGGGTGATCAAAGGGTTAACTGTGTGCTGTTTGTAACTGTGTGGCTGTGTTTGTGCTTCACTGTAAGCACACTGCTTTGCATGGCTGTGCAATGCACAGCCATGCAAAGCAGTGCACAGGAGCTGACAAGGGAGAGAACTGTTCTGTTTAAAAACAGTTCTCCCCCCCGTTGGAGATGCTTGGCAATCACGGGGCGCCAGCGAGTAATCACCGGCCTGGGACCCGTTGATTGACAGCCAAGGCCGCGAATGGCGGCGCGGGTAGGGCATACATGCCCCCTACCCAGAAATGCAAAATCACATATATATATATATATATGTGTGATTTTGTGTACCCGTGTCACCCTGTAGCAGTACTTCTGCTATACTGCAGACAGGAAGCGGTTAATGAAAAAAAGGATTTTATTGCAGTCTGTACCATATTGGAGAGATTTCCCCTCACTTCCTGACTGGAAGGGAGGAGAACATTGGTCACAGGAATTTCAGTCAGTTCCTTTAGCTAGAGTTAAGCTTCAGCAGACTTTGAATATGTCATATTGGATGTAATATTTCTTACAGAGTTGGGCTTGATGTTCGAGTCGAAAGTAAGTTTGACTTGAACATTGGCTGTTTGTTTGTTTGTTCGGAGAACACATGAACGGTAAGGGCGTTTGGTGGGCTGTTCGCCTGCCATGTCCCACAATGCACTGCACCCTGACAGTGCACTGCGATTGACCAAAGCCATGCACCTGACCACAGGTCAGGAGCAATGCTTTGGCCAATCACAGTGCATGATGATGTCACAAGGGGCGGGGCCACCCAGTTTACATCATCGGGTGGTTCCTGACCCTTAGATATTTAAGAACTGTCAGGCTGGCACAGCTGTAGATGGTGGGAATCAGCATCAAGAGAGGAGCCTTTTTTTTTTGTTTCTTTTTTGGGGTCGATGGTGGTGGTGGGCATCGTGATTGCTGTTGGATCTACTTCAGGGACCTTTTTTAACTATTGTTTTAATAAAGGATTTGTCAAAAGACTGTCTTCTGTCATTTTTTACACACTTTGTTTTTTGTGAATGAGTAGCGGTACCATGTACCCCATACTAATTCACATAGGGGGGCTAGGATCCGGGCGCCCCCTTGTTAAAGGGGGCTTCCAGATTCTGATAAACCCCTGCCCGCAGACCCCCACAACCACCGGCCACGGTTGTGGGGAAGAGGCGCTTGTCCCCATGTTGATGATGCTTTGGGGGGGAGCCCCCCTTCCCCAAAGAACCCCCTATGTTGAGGGCATGTGGCCTGGTATGGTTCAGGAGGGGGGCACTCGCTCGTCTCCTCCCCTTTCCTGACCTGCCTACATGCTCAGATAAGGGTCTGGTATGGATTTTGGGGGACCCCCGCATCATTTAGTTTTTAATTTTGCCATGGAGTTGCCCTCAAAATCCATACCAGACCCGAAGGGCTTGGTATGGATGGGGGGGGACCCCCTGCCGTTTGAAAAAATTTTTTTTAACTGCCGGCAATTTTTTTACATTCAGGTATCCGTGGGGAACCCTGCTAACAGCTGAAACATTAAAGAATGTTTTCACTACTAAAATACTGCATGTCTATAACTCATGTGGTATTTTAGTAGCTGTGCAGTATCTTACTGCATATTGGATGCGCTAAGATACTGCATAGTGAATTGTCCCTGTTCGAAGTTCGCGGTCGAACGTTCATTAGGTTCAAACGTTCGACCGCAAACCGAACAGGGGGGTGTTCAGCCATCACTAATTACTTTATAAATATATTACATATATTAAAAGCTTAATCAAGGATACAAAACAGGGCACATAATAAATGCTATTTACTAATGACTTAACTGCCCTTCCTATCAAAATGAAAGTGGTTGTAAAGGTAAAAGGTTTTTTTTACCTTCATGCATTCTATGCATGAAGGTAAAAAAACCTTTGGTGTGCTGCTCCCCCACAGCCTCCCCTAATACTCACCTGAGCTTGCTATCGATCCAGTGATGTGCACAAGAGCCTCAGCTGTCATGTGATTCCTTCTCCTCATTGGCTGAGACAGCAGCAGGAGCTATCCGTTCCCACTGCTGTCAATTGCAGCCAGTGGGCCAATAAGGAGAGAGCAGGAGGCAGGGCAGAGCCACGGCTTTATGTGTCTTATGGATGCATAGAGCCGGTCTCGAGAGTGAGCACACACCAGTGTTCCCATAGCAAGCAGCTTGCTATAGAGGGCACTGGTCGAGGGGGAGGAGCCAGGAGTGCCATCGGGGGACTGAGAAGAAAAGCATTGCACAGAGCAGGTAAGTATAACATGTTTGTTATTGAAAAAAAATTACAAACCTTTAATACCACTTTGCATTCTTAGCATGTTTGCAGAAAACCTTTTCAAATTCACTGTAATCAGTTCCACTGCTACCAGCTGAAGACTGGTAGGGTACACCTGTGTCCTGTATGCACGTCCATATTGGTATGCACGTGTAAGAGCTTCCAAAGTCCTTCCATGAAGCCAAGCTTTCCTATGTAAAAAAAAAAGCTTGTTGTGTGATGTAATTTTGCCAACAGTAAAGGTCATACAAATTAGCAGCCAGAATGATAGTTTGCAAGTGTTAAAGCCAATAAGACCTAAGAGTTTATAAACCCTCTTGATTTACCTAGCATCAAAAGTAACTTAGGAAAGGAATCGATAAGAGATGTTCCATGACAACTACATGTACAGTACATTACTCTAGCTAATATGGACATTCTTAGCAATGAAAAGTATTTAAGGGACTTTCTACAAGCCAACCATTAAATCATACTATATCTTAACATAAAAATGAAAAATTGTATAAATTGCAGCTTGTAAATCCTTAGATGGTGAGGCTGCATTAGTTTTCTGTTTTTAGTTTTTTTATTGTCTTCCAGTGATTCAACCAACAACACACTTACTGTCTTAGGGTGGCTCCTTTATTTATGGAGTCTACCTTGGATAGCAGCATTGTCTGATGAGGGTAGTGTTGGATGGACCAGTATATTTCAATGGATTTTACATAAATGAATAACAAATTAAAGCCCAATTTCAGGTAACACTTTTTAAGCAGTTACAGAAACCATTTTTTGTTTTTGTTTTTGGATAAAGCTTTTAACTATATGAACGAATGCTCACTACTGTAAGCACCGCTGTCAGTATTACATGGTTTCTCTTGACCCTCTAACTTCCAATTTTGCTGCACGGCTTGGTCTGTTAAAGGAGGTTGAAAAATAACAGCAGGATTAACAGGTAAAACAAAACTAAGCCATTGGGGGACTCAAAACTGCTTTGTTAATTCTAGTGATAGACTGCATCATATGTCATTTTTTATTTTACCTTTAGTACCACTTTAAGGGTTCACTATGCAATGAATTGTATGCATTTTCAGTATCATTTCATGTTCTTTCCTCTTACAAATGTCATGTTAAATATTATAGAGCAGTGGTTCTCAAACTTCCTAATGTCGTGACCCTTTAATACAGTTCCTCATGTTGTGGTGACCCCCAACCATAAAATTATTTACCCAGTAATTATAATTCATGAGTGTCGTTTTACCTCCAATACTGCTGCTTTCAACACAGTAGCTGCTTTTAACAGAGTAGCTGCTTTCAACACAGCAGCTGCTTTCTACACAGTAGCTGCTCTTTACACATCGGAAATATGTGTTTTCTGATGGTCTTAGGGGACCCCTGTGAAAGGGTCATTCGACCCCCAAAGGGGTCGCGACCCACAGGTTGAGAACCACTGTTATAGAGAGTAATGGTGTGCTCATTTTCAGGTTCAGCATTAAGGTACCCATCTTTTTAAGAACTTTCCAATCATCTTTGGAGTTGAAGGCTATATTTGTTGGTTTATACTCATCCTTAATTTGAAACAATGCATGGAAGACCCTATCAGTCCTCCAAGAGACACTTAAATTGCAATGTTTAGATTTCTATTTTATAAAATCGACTAATTTTATTAAATTGGTGATAGATTGTTACCAGTCCTAAAGTGTGTTTAAATTATCTTTCAAAATGATTGCAGGTATTCATTTATGGCTTTGTTTTGTCTTGGTAACCTTGTGACTGAACATTCTTGTGAATAAATTGCTTTGTAAACTAACAAAATAGAAACTATAATTTGACTCATGGTTTTGTTTTGCCCCCACAGTACACTGCGCAGTCAGTGAGTGGAGTCCTTGGGGTTCATGTACAAAGAGGGGGAAAACATGTGGTTTCAAGCGGGGCAATGAAACAAGAACTCGTGAGATACTACAGCACCCTTCATCACGTGGCACACCTTGCCCGCCAACAAATGAAACAAGAAAATGCATAGTGCAGAGAAAGAAATGTTCAGAAAGGTAATGTATTCTCATTTTGGGATTCTCCTCTAAAATGTTTTTAGCCATGCTGGCAAATAGAGTAAATGGACCAGCACCTAAATATTAAATTAATGCTACGTTGTCAGTTTTGCTAGTATAATGAATAGAAAGTCATAACAGAAAGTCATGGAGCAGAATGCTGCTGTTGGAGAACATGCGGCTCTACGATATACCTAACGCTGATCACATGACCAAAATCCTAGGCATCTGGTCCCTTTATCTTTGCAAAGTATAGATCAGCCAGTCAGAACACTCCCCTTCAACAGGGAATAAGTAACCAAAAACGTATGATTTTGGTCATGTAATCATCCCTAAAGAGAGCCTAGGTCAGTAATGTTTTCATGAACAATGAATATTTTAGCCATTTTGTTACTTCGTATATACCAATCTCAGTAAGACTGTTTAGCTGGCTTCAAGTTGCCAGTGGAGTATATGTCTACTTTCATGATCTGCCTATTTGTTGTGATCTTTAGCATTACCGTTTATAAAAGTATTATTATTGTTTTAAATTTATATAACATTGATGTTACGTTTGATGTAAAAAGCAGTGCAGAACTGAATGTACCGTATATAAAAGGCATAAAAATGTATTTATAGTTTTATCATTTTAAAAGGGATAATCCAGCTTGTAACGTGGTTATCAAACAATATAAATGCAACACAACTAGCACATTGTGGTATTTTGTAAATGAAGCTCTAAGATGAATCAAACAGCAGAGGCATTGTCATTATTTCTATCTGCAACTCAGGAACATGCTCTGGTTGGCACTACAACAGTCAAGCCCTAACAACCTTCTTCTTGGTAGCATGACATACAGTATTCCAAAGTTTATAAAGGCCATTCAATTGATGCATTGCTGCTCTGTGAGAGTTTACAGTAACCTGCCATGAAATGTAGTTGTTTTTGCTACTTTGTCTAAACTCCCCAAAAAACCAGAGGAGCAGGTCCCTATCCAGTCATAATCCAAATCAGTATGTACCAGGCTCAAGCTATTGATTTACCACCAAGACAAATATAGTCTCAGATCATTTATCGGGCAACTGATAGCACGAAAACCCTAATTCTGCATAACAATTTAAATCTAAAGGGATATCAGAGAGAAAACAGAAAAGCTTTTTTCTTTAGTCTGGTCATAAAAACAAAATACTGGCTGGAATTAATTTCAAATTTATTATACACAGTAAAGTTTAGCAGTAACATTTTGTCAATGGATTATTCTACTTTCCTAGCGATAGTAGTTTTAGTGGAGGATGATGTGTATGAATAAATACGACTTAGAATATTACTATCTGCTGGCACAACAGAAAAGTTTCCATCCTTGGACATTAGTAGTTTTGGTTTTGTGTTCCTGGCAAGCTGTATACATATTGTGCTAGAGAGAAAATCTGTAAATCCAATGGAAAAAAAAGACGAGCTGTCTAAATTATTTATGAATGCTATCGGGATTTATATGAGTCTAGGTGATCAACATGCCGGAATTAGAAACTATATGGAATCCCCCATTTTACAAGCAAGTTGTTAATTCCTAATATACTCCCCTGTCAGAGAAATAGATAGTTATATTAGAGCATATGTGTGGCTCGACTGGGTGGGAGAGCAGCAGTTACATGCAATGTTTGTGAAATTTCTAGGCAGAGGATTTGATAAGTATGCAATTGGCTTACACTCGCTGTGTTTTATCATACTTTGATTGGAGTTCAAAAATATGCTGAGGAAAAATTCCCAAAACCATGCATCAAGATTAGAGAAAATGTTACTTTAGCTGGAGATAATGTAACATAATACCGAGAGGCTTAAAATATTAAGTGTTAAATTCCCTTCTCATCCACCCACTCACACTCATCACAGACACAATCTGATGTAACACAGAAGGGCAAAAGACAACCATCACGTTTAATGATGTGCATGATGATAATGCAGAATGAATCCGCTATATTCAGCTATATTTCTTCCTGTCAATAAATAAATCGAGCTCAATTGTGTCACTAAGCTGCCTCTGATCTATTCTGTAACTTATATACATTGGGTAGACTTGTCATATGAAATAGTGAGTGATATTTTTATTGCTCTCTAGTTGAAACAGAGGCCACGCGGTAGTATTAGTTCACTTTGGTACACAGCTCCATCCACATCTTTTGGAAGCATTTGGGATATAGTCAGGAAATTAAGAAAGAGAATAGAGAAATCCTGCACACTTACAATTTTATCTAGTAAATTTTATTAACATCTAGCATTACCAAAAAATTGTATACAGATCACCAAAACATTCCATACAATAAAACATTAAACCAGGCATTAAAGTATCTCTAGGCAAAAGATATTTGTGAGGACGCCCTGGAGGAGGGGTGAAACGCGTTGACGCAATTTCTGGTTCCGGCAAGGTTGTATGGCATCACATCCGGTGAGTGGAGCACACGCGAAGAGCGGCACTCCGGAAGCCATTTTGACTAGCGTTGTATTGAGGTTGAAGGCTATGGATAACATAGTATTTCAAGGCTTAGTTAATGTGAGTGCAATGTGTATCACTGTTTTATTTGAATAAAGAAGCTCAACAATATTACACTATTAGTGTTTTTCCTGCTTCTGCCCACATGGTGAATTTTGGAATACATTGATGAATTGCACCTATACTCCATTGAACCCTGGATATCTCTGTGACCACATCTCACCAGTAATAAGCGTTTTTTGACTCTTAAGCCCTAAAATCTAGGAGTCCATCATATCTGGTGAGTGTGGAATACACAAGGGAGGGATCACTGAGCACTACGTGGTGTAATTACCCTGTGGTTTTTGAGGAACGGCATATATACATATATATTTTTCGGGACTTTCCTCTTTTGGCATGGATTTCTTCTATTGGAGCACATAATCACGGATCATTTTGGGTTGTGGACTTTCTTTATACTAATTATTTTTTTGCGCTGTGTTATTGATTATTTTAAAAGATAGTTTCTGTTTTTGGACCCTTATTCAGTTTAGGGAGCCTTTTGTGGTTAAATAATGGTGTCAGAAGAAGTGGATTTCAGTGTTTGCCTTGTGTGATTATCAGTGCCTTTGGATTGTGAGCACAGATGGGCTCTTGTTCTGCAGCGGTGAAGAGTCATAGGTCTGGAACAGTGCAATTCACGTTGGGTGTTTTATCTACAAATTGCTATCATTATTCTGTAAAACAACCTCCATATACCTTATGCATATGTATTTCATGAAGGTCATGTGAATGGTCCAGGTTTTAGCTCTGTGGGATGGAGACAGAAATAGAGAAGGAAGCTTACCGGCTTCCACCGACGTCATGTATCCCAGGAGGTCTGTAGCTCCATGCAAATTAGGGAAGCATTGTAATACGGTAGGTGGAGTTATTGACATCCCTATACCATCCCTACCTACAGCTATCCATTTAAAGGTTTAGACAGGAGACAAAACTGCCATCACATGCTGACTGTAGGGCATTGCTGCCTGTGACATGGGTAGCTGAAAGATGAAGACCCAGGGCTTGATCTTCCCAGGATTGGGAGCATGCATGTACACTGCAGTGGCAATGTTGCAAAGGCTCTATGAGCTGTCAGATCTATGTCACTGGTTTGAGTGACTGGCGGGATCAGCAAGTAGTTTCTATCAGAGGAAATTGTAACTATAAAGTTGGAAATTGTAAAGCGCTGAGGAAACGGCGCTATATAAATCTTGTATAATAATAATAAAAAACAATGTGCCCTGAGAAGTTATAAAAATTATAAGGAATGTTTTTTACAGGGTGGGGAGGTGGATTATGACCATTTTAAATTATTGTAAGCTTTGTAATGTTAGGGCATGAGACTGTATCTGAAACATAATTTTTTTGTATAACCTAGTGTTTCATTTAGATCCACTAATCTCACTTTTGCTGCGCTCCCTTGCTACTCTTAATCAGGGGCGGACTGACCATTTGGAAACCCGGGCACTGCCCGAGGGCCCGGGGTTAGTAGGGGGCCCCATGAGATGCCCCTGGTACCTTTTTCATAGGCTTTTTTGAGTTTGGGCAAGGACACAGGGGCCCCATGATCCCCTATTGCCCGGGGGCCCCATGAGTTGTCAGTCCGCCCCTGCTCTTAATGTTAATTTGTCAAAGCCCTTGGGAAATACCAGTGCTTCCAGGTATATGGGAGCATGTGACCTTCTTCCCTTCCTTACAGGATGCACTGCTTTGGCCTGAGCAGCCAATCCATAGGCCAGAATATTGTCAGGTGAGAGGGGGGGATGTCAATAACCCTGTATAAGCTCCAATACTATTAAACATGGAGCTTGCACTGGGTATGGACGCCTGGCTCTGATAGAGAGCGAATACAGTGCTCAGCAAAGGTTAGGTGGAGCGCTATTCTTTCAAGAAACTCTGTCACTTGGCCATGAATGTGTAAAGTGACAGAGTCTCTTTAAATAACTCCCACCATCATAAATTTCATGGTATGAAGTGAATTAATTACTGTTAGTGACATTAAAACAAATTTCTGAAAATATATTGTTTGATCTAGAGCCTTAGCTGTCATCAATTTGCAAAAATCTTCCATGTGCGTCATTCAACTGCTTAATGTAATAAAATCATATGTCTACATTTAAAATACAGAGACTACAAACATCATTTTACTTTAAAAATAAAAATGTTTAGCTTACAAAATCAACAGGAAAATTAGTTCCTAATCTCACAGTTTACGCAGCGTGGAAATAAATGAGTTCTGGTATATTTCCGGTTACTTTATCAAATATGACAGCATAAACAAGGCACAGTGGTGTCAAACACTCAAATGTAGGAGTTTTTTTTAAAGGTAACCGCTATGTGCTGCTAACAGAGCTGTCATTATGACATTTTAACTGGATAGTCAGTGTTTTTGTGCACATTATAGGCATGGTTCAGAGCAAGAGGACATGTTAATCAGAGAAAAAAATAAACACGTAAGCCCCCATGTAGCATTATGAACACTAATCAGAGTCAGAACAGCTTGTAAAATAACAGACAGCAGATTGTAGTAACACAGCTGAGAGATGTGTTTTATGTGTTAAAGACACTAGGCTGGTTAATGACCTTACTGTGTGATTGTTCCCCGGGCCTCCTAGACTCTAAAATTAACTTAAAACTAATTACTGTTTCCTGATGTTTATACGATGCATATACTACAAGGTCAACAGTGGGTGTTTAAGAACCCATTATGTCGACGTTCTATTTTCGTGCTATTGATAATGGCTCACATTCCGTATTGATTCGACTTGTGACATATCAGGATATGTTTAAAGCCTAACTCCAGCCATTTTTTTTTTAAATATAAAGTGTGGATTTTATTTCAATATGTGACCCCATTGGTGACATGTTTACCAAAAATGGGGAATGTGGTTGTTGCCAAGACAGGGCAGCACAGAAA
This sequence comes from Staurois parvus, assembly GCF_062004578.1. NCBI lineage: Eukaryota > Metazoa > Chordata > Amphibia > Anura > Ranidae > Staurois > Staurois parvus. The sequence continues at coordinate 5,259,679 of NW_028318193.1, forward strand.
GCAATAGAAACAAACTAATAAGAGCTAACTTGTTCTTGGTGGTTGCAAGGCTCAGCACTTTTTTTAAGAACCATATTAAAATAGAACTATGGAAAAAATTTCTAAGTCCCCTGAAAATCCAACAAATGTTGAGTTTGCCAATAAAGTTCACCTAATGCAGTTTACAGTGATGGTGTGGCAACAGTGCTGCTCTGCTCCTGAATTCAGAGCAGAGTTGCTACTCTCATGTAGGCTTTGCCTGCTTACACTACAGTGGGATGGTAAATGTTATGCCCCGTACACACTATAAGAATATTGTACGAAACGTTCCGATAATTGGATTGTTAGTCCACAGCTTTCGAGAGTCGATCTCGACAATTTGTGCAACAATATCCGAAGGGACAAGCGCAAAAATGTTTCTTGTATGATACCAGATCGTACGATTTTCGTTTAATCGGTACAGTAGTCATCCGAAAATACAATACAAATACAATACAATACATGACATCACTTACAAAATTCTTTTCTGTCATAGGAGAATTTTTGCATCTTTAATAACCTTTTCACTTTCGATGTGAGACTAGCAGACAAAAAAAAACCAGGCGATCGTTCGTCCGATATTCTCATCATGTGTACGGGGCTTTATTTGTGTAGGCTGACATACAAGAGCCTTTAGTTACTTTAACCACTTCCACCGCTTCCACGTCACCCTATAGCAGTCATTCTGCTACAGGGTGGCACGGGTGCGCAAAATCATGTATATATACTTGATTTTGCAGTTCTGGTTTGGCCAAGGCCATTCATGGCCTAGGCTGTCAATCATCAGGTCCTGGCCGGTGATTACTCGCTGGCACCCGGTGATCACTGAGTAACTCCGATGGGGGAGAGACCTGTGTATAAACAACACAGATCTCCCCCCTGTCAGCTCCTGCACACTGCGTTGTATGGCTCTGCATAGCAGAGCCATACAAAGCAATGTGCTTACAGTGAAGCACACACACAGCCCGCATAGTGAAACAGCACACAGTTAACCCTTTCATCGCCCTAGATGTTAACCCTTTCCTGCCCAGTGCCATTAGTACAGTGTCAGTGCTTTTTATTAGCATTGATCACTGTATTGGCATCACTGGGGATGTCAGTGACACCAAGTCAGTTCTCCCAAGTGTCAGAATGCCAGCCGCAGTCCCTCTATAAGTCATTGATCGCTGCCATTACTAGTAATAAAAATAAAATTCCACTATCTATAGCACCATTGGTAAACGCTATAACTTTCACATAAACCAATTAATTTACACGTATAGGGATTTTTTTTAGCATACATGTAGCAGAATACGTTTTGGCTTAATTTTTTGATTAAATTTGATTTTTTAAATTTTTTTATTGAACATGTTTAATAGCAAATAGTCAAAAATATTGGGTTTTTTTCTCAGTTGACTGGTCTTTTTTTCGTTCACAGCACAAAAAAATAGTAAATGCACAGGCAATCAAATACCACTGAAAGAAATATCTATTTGAAGGGAAAAAAAGGAAGTAAATTTAATTTGGGTGCAGCGCTGCATGACCGTGCAATTGTCAGTTAAACTAATGCAGCGCCATAACGCAAAAAATGGCCTGGTCATGAAGGGGGGTACATCCTATGGAGGGAAAGTGGTTAAGAAAGCCTATAAACAGATGTATTTCCAAGGTCCAAGGTCAGAACAAAAAGGGCTTATGACTCTGCAATGGGCACAACCCTGCATCCATTTTTTGTACTAGCCTGCTCATTGTTTTCCACACTACAATGGACTCCACTTTTCTCATTATAAAGCATTGTATCGCTATTAGGAAGCTAATTTTAGAATGTTTTCCTGAAGCTGATTTACTACTATGCTGTAAATAGCTGTGCAGAATAGCAGGATAGCAGGCTAAATACATGCACATACAAACACAACTGAATAAGTCAGAGGAAGTGCACACAACCTTTTCTTTATTTATTTATTATAGATATAGAATTTGTCTGGAATTTCTATCTGCAGGAGCTGTAAAAGGGCAAATAAATAAAAAAAGTAAATAAATTAAATGCAACTCCAACTTTGTAGTAAAACTCTAAAGCACATCAGTGAAATATGCTTTGTACATACTGTAGTATGCATTCCATCATTTTTTGTAAAATATTTAGCTATGGTTGTTAATTCAAAAAGCATATGGGGAGCAATTAACATGCCAGGGGAGGCTCACTATAACTACTATGCTGACCACTGCTGATCTAGTTTATTTTAGTAATTTAGTTATCCACAATCCTTATTAAAGCAGCATTTAACTCCAAACAAAAATATATTAAATTGCAGCTTACCAATTCATAGATTTTATGGTTGCATTCGTTTTATTTTTTAGGCATATTTCCTTTATTTTCACCTGGTGATCCAGTCGGCAAGTGTTTAAGAGACCAAACTGTCCAGACTCAGTAGCAGTTAGAGGGTTGGGAAAAAACATTTAACACAGTTGCTATAGCTGTTTATAAGTGTGACCTGGAGTTCAGCTTCAATGTGTTAGTGTATTTAAATCTTATAGTACATCTAACACTCCCCTCCACATCAGATGACAGTGGTACTGTCCAAAGGTACCCCTGTGCTTCTTCATTTAGAGCTGGGGCATTTTAATACAGGACGTATGTTATTGGCCAGATCACCAGGTGAAACCGGAGGGGGAAAAGCCTAATAAAATGAATGCAGCCACTACATCTAATAATTGGTAAGCTGCAATATATAAAATTTTTGTTTTGGGGGTTTAATGTCCCCTTAATCATATAATCAAGTACTTTCTTCTTTAAGGGAATCACAATTACTAGCAACGTTACAATCGATGCCTCAACAATCTACAATGTAAGGAGGTCAAAAACTTTGCCATGGTGAACTTTCACCTCCAAGATGAGTTACAGGCATAGCAAGTTACTTCATAGTGTATACAGAGCAATCCTGAGTTATCAAAATGGAATGTGTGATTCTCTATATAGTAGAGTATTAGGTTATTAACAACTGATGCTTGGGCGGATTTAGCAAAAATCAGAATAGTAAGAAAAATAAACAAAAGCTGCTTGTATAGAGTAGAGAATCCTACAAGCATATGATAATTATTATTATTATTATGTATTGTACAGAATGTTACTAAGGACAACAGTATACAATTATATGACAAAACAAAGACAACAAAAAATGTTACAGTAGTAAAAAACACAAAGAGGAGGATTTGTCAATTTTGCTACACAAAACGGTATGACAAAAATCAAACAGTAAGCAAGGTAAAAAAACGAATATAAAGCTTTAAAGCCCGTCTCAGGTAGAACACAAATTCTCCCTTGTAGTGGGCCTGTCTTGTACTGCAAGGGTTAAATGATCATTCACCAATAGGGGAGCATGAATAGCATTTATATTTACCTGTCCTCTACTCCCCTGGCAATCAGCTCTTCTCCTGTATGCTCTGGCAGTGGACTGTTCTTTGATGTCCTCATGCCCCGTGCACAGATATGGGCTCTGCTTTAGTCTTGATGGGATAGGGCATTGGGGAGCAGAGGCTGCAGGGACCAGTCTTAAAACATGAAGGAGCTTGTGGAATGAAGAAATGGATAAGACTCCATTCACGCAGGGCGCAGGGGCAGACTGACAACTCATGGGGCCCCCGGGCAATAGGGGATCATGGGGCCCCTGTGTCCTTGCCCAAACTCAAAAAAGCCTATGAAAAAGGTACCAGGGGCATCTCATGGGGCCCCATACTGACTCCAGGCCATTGGGCAGTGCCCGAGTTTCCAAATGGTCAGTCCGCCCCTGACAGGGCGTTTTAATAACGCCGGTAACGTTTGCTGTGTAAAGTCGCGTTAAAAACGTGAGTTTTTCAGCGGTTTTTAGTGTTTTTGCATTAGTGTTTTGCCACCTTTTTCATGGTTTCTTTGCTTAACAAACGTCCAAAAATGCCGATTTGCCACGATTTACCGTGTTTTGCTGCGTTTTTCAGCGTTAGAACATTTTTACAGCTAAAAAACTCCTCTCGAAACCCACTAGTTCTGTGTTTTTTTCCAGCTAAAAAACACCCCTGCCAAAAAACGCTGACTACAGTCTATGTGTCATGGACACATAGGATAACATGCTGGGGGGTTTGCTGGCTGTAGAAAAAAATGTCAAAAGCCAAAAACAGCAGCTGTAAAAACGTCCAGTGTGCATGAGGACTAAGTCACTGAACGTTTTTACAGCAGCTGTTTTTGGCTTTTGACATTTTTTTCTACAGCCAGTAAACTCCCCAGCATGTTATCCTATGTGTCCATGCACACATAGGCTTTAAGTGCTTATTGCAGCCCCCTAGACCCAAATGTGCAATTAACCTTTGCCGCGTGGGGGCAGCACCACTGCAAGGGAGTTCATCTTTCAGTGAGTAAGGGATGTGGAAACAAACATAAATGGGCACATATATAAATCTACAAAAGAGGTACAAATGTCAGAAAAGGATATGAAAAAATATTAGGAAAGAAAAATATACTGAGATAAAATAGTGCACCATTAGCTATGGTTAGAGAGTTCTGATACCAGAAGTCCCAACAACAATGGTAATAACAAGATAAAAGTTAAAGGGAGAAATCAAGCCAAAAATAAATAAATAATCACTCCCTTAAAAAATAAAATAAAAAGCTCCAATAATCGACTTCCTGCAATATGAAACAGTGGTTCTTTTCCACCACTAGATGTTTTCAGTCTTCTGGGTTGAATGATAGCCAGCATCTTTCAACCCTCTTTCCCTGTGCCCAGACTGCCATGGACCTGGCTCTTGGGAGGGTCTCATCACACAGCCTGAGTTTAGAGTACTACTGCACTGAATATCATTCATACATCATTTTGCTAGTAGTCACCTTTAACTCTAAGAGTTTAAAAATGTTATCCTCATACATCAGTTCTGTAAGTGTAATGTACAGGGGTAGAATGTAGAGCTTTGGGTTTCTCCCTTTCTATGGATAATGGAACTTTTCCTTATAAATCAAAAGGTTGTAGCCATTGAAACTAAAACAGTTGACTGTATATCCTCAACAATATACTCAGGCCAGAAAGTCCTTTAGCATATATGCCTTTATCAGGTTGTAAAATATTGAGGGGTCTGTTAGAGATTTTTTTTTATTCAGTTTGTGACATGAGGATACATCTGCAAGAAGAGTATTGTTGTTAAACTTGACTTGTCCTCCCACTGACACCAATGATGGTGCCCCATCATTAGTGTCAGTGTGTGAGGAATAGTGTCCCAGCATTAGTGTCAGTGGAAGGAATAGTACCTCATCAGTGTCAGTGAGAGAAATAGTGCCCCATCATTGGTGTCAGTGGGAAGAATCATGCCCCATCGTTGGTGTCAGTGGGAGGAATAGTGTCCCATCATTGGTGTCAGTGGGAGGAATAGTGCCTCATCATTGGTGTCAGAGCGAGGAATCGTGCCCCATCATTGGTGTCAGAGTGACGAATCGTGCCCCATCATTGGTGTCAGTGGGAGGAATAGCACCCCATCATTGGTGTCAGTGGGAGGAATAGCGCCCCATCATTGATGTCAGTGGGAGGAATCATGCCCCATCATTGGTATCAGTGGCAGGAATAGTGCCCCATCATTGCTATCAGTGGGAGGAATAGTGGCCCATCATTGGTATCAGTGGGAGGAATAGTGCCCCATCATTAGTATCAGTGGGGGGAATAGTGCCCCATCTTTGGTGTCAGTGGGAGGAATCGTGCCCCGTCATTGGTGTCAGTGGGAGGAATCGTGCCCCGTCATTGGTGTCAGTAGGAGGAATAGTGCCCCGTCATTGGTGTCAGTGGGGGGAATAGTGTCCCAACATTGGTGTCAGTGGGAGGAATAGTACCCCATCATTGGTGTCAGTGGGGGAAGGAATAGTGTTCCATCATTGGTGTCAGTGGGGGGTGGAATAGTGCCCCATCATTGGTGTCAGTGGGGGGAGGAATAGTGCCCCATCGTTGGTGTCAGTGGGGAGGAGGAATAGTGCCCCATCTCTGCACGGCACACTTACCGGCCGCTCCCTCACTCGATTTTCACGGGGCCGCTCGGCTCCGCCTGTGTGCCTTTCCTGAGCTACAGTTCTGACGGCCAATCACCGGTGATGAGTCGGAGCCGAGAGGCCGCGCGAACATCGAGCGGCCGAACTGAATGAAGGAGCAGCCGCGCTTCCTGGACTGGATCGTCGTGGGACTGGGACCGGAGCCAGGTAAGAAACAGCAGCCCCCTGCCCACCCCTGTACTTAGTGTCTCTTCCGTTGGAAGGGGGGGGCGGCGGCGGCACCGCGCCGCCCACCTAAAAAGTGCCACCCTGACACCAAGTGTCAGCATGCCGTATACCGGCGTATAAGACAACCCCCAACTTTTGAGAAGATTTTCAAGGGTTAAAAAGTTGTCTTATAGGCCGGAAAATACTGTAACTTGTATGAAATTTGATAACAAGAAAATCAGTAAAATTGATCCCCCGCAGTCAGCAGCAAGGGACCCTCTCCCCCCCCCCCCCGCCAGCAACAATGGACCCCCACAACAAAATACGACCCCAGCAACAATAGACCCCCATCAGCAACAACAGATCTCCCAGCAGCCAGCATCAATAGAGCTCCAACAGCCAGCAACAATAGACCACTCCCTCCACAGTAGATCCCTTCCAGCAAAAAATAGATCCCCACCAGCAACAAAGGACCCTCCAGCAACAATTGACTGTCATGCAAAAATAGATCCTCCACTGACAAAAGATCCCCCAGCAGCCAGCATCAATAGACCTCCAACAGTCAGCAACAATAGACCACTCCCTCCACAGTAGATCCCTTCCGGCAAAAAATAGATCCCCACCACCAACAAAGGACCCTCCAGCAACAATTGACTGTCATGCAAAAATAGATCCTCCGCTGATAAAACATCCCCAAACAGCCAGCATCAATAGGCCTTCCAGTACATCATAGTTACATAGTTACAAAAGACAAAAGTCCATCCAGTTCACCCAGCACACCTTATCATTACATATATTCCATGCTGGAGGTGTCAGAACTGCTTTCCCCCATGTTCCCGCTGAAAAAAATGCCCTGCTCGTATTAGAAGAAAGGGAGTACATCACATGTTCCTCCATAACCTAGAAATACCAGCTATTTTCTTCTCTTCCACCATATGTACAGAGCAGCAGGGTAGCAAAGGAAGATTATAATTACAAAGTTACCGGACGGCATTCACCAAAATAGGCTAATATTTAAGAAATTATCCCTCCGTTTATGAAAAAAAATCATAAACAACAAAACAGTTATAAGTAGAGTAAAATATCACAGTATTCTGGCAGCAACATGGTGTTAATTACACCATTCATCTGTTTTCCTGCAATAAAATAGGCAAAAAGCACAGAAATACTAAAAGTACTCAGGAGGAATATACAGGCCGAGGTCCACAGTAACTAATGCCATTCATGTAAAATTTTCCTGAGTGTAATATCAGCTAAAATAAAAGGAACTAGCTATTAAAAAAGGTAAGAAAAGGAACCAAGGTAAACTAATATTAGGTGACCCAGTTTGAAAAAAATCCATGCCTTGTCGTATCAGATTTTGTCTTTACAACAACAGCATTCTCAGTGGTGTATCCTTTAGTCTACTCTTGTACTAATTAGTTCCAAATCTGTCTAGCGTCTTAGATTCTCATAAGCAGTATGCTGTCAGCGCTGCATAACAATAAAACAAATGAAGTAATTTGAAGAATACATGTGTTACTGCCTACCCACATCAAGGTGAAATGCAAATCCTTTGTCCAAAAAACTTTAAATGTTTTTTCATAATATCCAGAAGCATGCTTGCTGAAGAACCAGAGGATCCTTTTTCATTTTACAAGGATGTCCACTATGTTGATGTGTTTGAAGTTTTACATTTGTGTGCAACTGTACAGCAAAACTAAAGCTGCCATCTGCATTTGGTTTGTTAATACAATACAAAATAATAGTTCTTAAGGCAAGATTTTTAACATGTCTACAAGAGAGGAGGGCTTCCCTCGACCATATTGCTTAGCCACACATTCTAAGTACAGAGTATTAGGTAGTACGAAAAAAACAGTAGCTCAAACATCAAGATTTACGGCACTGAACACTGCTCCCTTGATATAACTTTTACCCATTAGTCATCAACTTTCTGTTTAGGAAGAAGGAGGCTTTAGACCTGATATCTCAGGAATGTAGCTATCTTTTATCTATGCAGACCACTGCAGAGCCCCTAACACATGAAGTTCACATCCTGTAATCCATGTAACGTATGATATGCACTAATTTTGTCTTTGAAGATCTATAGCTGCATATCTTACTTGACTGTTAGCCAAATTGTTAACCCTTGCCAAAGAGTGATAAGAATTTAATAGATTGAAGATGGGCTTTACAAAATATATTATCAGGATGTATAAGCTGCAAAAGTGGTAGACAGATTCTAAAAAAACATACATTTTCCAGATTCCTAAAAGTATGTATTTAACATCTAAAACAGAAATGATAGTTGGCTCAAAAGATAAGGAGACATGTCTACAGTGGCCTAACTGCTGTTTCAGGATTAAATCAATTTCAGGTGTATCTAAAATAACTTTTTCTTTCATATTGCAGAAAGTGGGGAAGGGTTGGAACCTCTGTCGGGTTTTTGTAGCTTTCTGCAAACAGTCCCACACCTATACATTGGCCTTATGATGGTGGGTGCATGCCGTACAGTAGTACAGTTTAAAGCATAGTAGAAGGTAGATGGTCAGCACTCTGGAATGCGAGCAGAAATGTTTACTGAAGATCTATGTGAATCAGATAAAAAATCCCCAAATGTTCAGTAGGTCCTTTTTTCAGGGTAACAGAGGCCTGTTCAGATGAATGGAGAGGGTAGTGAGAGTAGATAAGCTCTAGCAAAAGACACCAGTGCCAATAGCTTCAGGTGAGTACAAGTCCTCGTGCACACTGACCGTTTGTACAGTTGCTGTTTTTGGCTTTTGAAGTTTTTTTCTACAGCTAGTAAACCCCCCAGCATGTTTTCCTATGTGTCCATGCATACATAGACTGTAATCAACTTTTTTTGGCAGGGATGTTTTTTGGCTAGAAAAAAAACCCTGGACTAGAGGGTTTCTGGAGAAGGTTTTTTAAAAACATTCTAACACTGAAAAATGCGGCAAAATGCGGTAAAATGAAATAGACCGGCATTTTAGGACCCCCCCCCCAATTTGTTTTTCAGTTAAAAAAAGCTAACAAAATGCCAACGTGGAAAACCACACTAAAAGCTGCAAAACGCTGTTACATGCTAATGCAAAAACGCTAAAAAAGCTGAAAAACTCACGTTTTTAACGTGACTTAAACAGCTAACGTTACCAGCGTTATTAAAACATCCAGTGTGCATGAAGACCAATACTGATTAGGACATGTTTTCTAAATTGCCTGAATAAATACTGTAATCCTTCACAAAACTGCCGACTGGTAGGATCGTGCCTTTGGATGGCTTAAGTCATCAGCTTACATTAGTCGCAAATGTAGACACTAGAGTGTTTAACTACTTGCCTACTGGGCACTTTTTCCCCCTTCGTGCTCAAGCCAAATTTCAGCTTTCAGCGCTATTGCTCTTTGAATGACAATTGCACGGTCATGCAACATTGTACCCATATGAAAGTTTTATTATTTTTTTCACACAAATAGAGTTTCTTTTGGTGGCATTTAATTGCCACTGGGGGTTTTATTTTTTGCACTATAAAGAAAAAAATAGCAAAAAATGTGAAAAAAAGTTTTTCTTTGTTTATATTATTACATTTTGCAAACAGGTAATTTTTCTCCTTCACTGATGTGCACTGATGAAGCAGTACTGATGGGCACTAGTGGACACTGATGCTGTGGCACAAATAGGCAGCACTGATGGGCACTGATAAGGTGGCACTGGCAGGCATTGATGAGAAGGCAATGATGATACTGCACTGATATACATCAATGGTGGGCATTGATGGGCACTGATGGGTGGCGCTGACTGACGGCACTGTTGGGCACTGTTGGGCGCAACTGCTGGTTGGCAATGCTGGGCAGTACTGATGGGTGGCACTGCTGGCCACTGATGGGTGGCACTGCTAGCCACTGATGTAAACTTCTGGGAGGCACTGCTGGGCACTGGTGGAAGGCAATGCTGGGTGGCACTGCTGGGCACTAATCATCAGGGCACTGATCATCAGTGCAGATGTCCTCTGTGTCATTTGCCGGTTATCAGCAGTACTTTTCTCACGTGATTACCGGCAACTGTATTTACTCAGTGATCTGCTGTGTCATTGGACACAGCTGATCACGTGGTAAAAGGCAGCGGTAATTGGGCTTTTACCTCATCATGTGATCAGCTGTGTCTGTAGGGGGTGCACAGGAGGGTGCTTTCTGGGAGGACGTCATATGACGCCCTCCCAGAACTGGACAACCACGCTGTAGCTGTCATTTGGCTATAGCACAGTTGGCAAGTGATTAAATTGCAATTACTGTGATTGGTCATCACAGTGATGCAAGGTACAGAGTCACTCTGATCAGCTCTGTACATTGTACCTATGATCTGAGCTGTCTGAAGACCTCCCAGATAATAGATATTCACAGTTGCACTGGTTGCCCCTGTGTGTTTTCTGAAGTACTGATTATTGACAGCATTCCAGAAATACACTTTCACCACTTCTCCATTCTTAAAGTTAGTGTAAAGGCAGATTTTGTTTTTCTTTAAAATAACAAATATGTCATACTTACCTGCTCTGTGCAGTAGTTTTGCACAGAGAAGTCCCAATATTCCAGTGCTTCTAGTCCCTCCCTCCTGCCAAGTGCCCCCAGAGCAGGCAGCTTGCTATAGGGGCACCCAAGCTGCTGCTCTGTGTGTCCATTCATACATGTATGCAGCTTGGCCCCATCCCCACTCGCTCCTCATTGGCTCACTGGCTGTGATTGACAGTAGCAGGAGCCAATGACTCCCACTGCTATCTCAGCCAATGAGAAGGGGTAAGTATTAGAAGGGGTTGGGGGGGAGCTGCACACAGAAGGTATTCTAACTTCATGTATAGCATGAAGGTAAAATCCTTGAGCCTTTACAATCACTTTAAACTTATGGTGGTAGTAAGGTGGTGAAAGGAATCCTGTAATGAAGGAAATTATGTAAGTTGCCATTGCTGACCTTTCGTTCTGAAAACACTGGTTACATGGCTGCCATGATGATCCAGAAACACCAATACTTTTTAAGCCACTGTCTGGGAACAAGCATGCATATCACAATTCTGACTGCATTTATCGCATGCTTGTTCTGGATAATTAACTGAAAGTATTTAAGCCAGTGGAGGAAACTAACATTTCTAGAAGGAGGTTTACAATAACGGGCCCAATATTTCTTGCAGTGCACGTTTCCTTGCATTTATCAGGATGCCATATTCAATGGAAAAAAACCACATGATGATGAACAAATTAGATTCAGAAACAAATGTATTTTCACAACTAAGTTGTTTTACATGGCAAGAAAAATTGCTTGTTATAGCAAATAAAAAGAAAAACAACTCATTATGAGAGCAGTATTGATTCTGCAATGAAATGGAATATTTTCATGTACTGGTTCTTAATACATTGCAGCTGGAACTGTGACTTAGGCAATACTTTCAGCTGGCCTGGTGTTTTAAGTTGCTACAAAAGTTTCATAAAACAGTATGTGATTTAAACATTATAAAGCAGAACTGGGTCAATACAAAAACAGATTATAAATTCACCTTGTATTTCATGTGCAACAATAAATTACATTGTTTTAAAGATAGCAATATTTATGTGACAATCATAACTTTACCAAAATAATTGGTGACTTTATGCATTTGCAATTAGCTCATTTGGTGATCAGATTTAAAATATAATGACCTTATTAACCCTTTAGCTTCCAGAGCCATTTTCTTCCAGTTATTGCATACATGTTACATACACATTTTAGGCATTAAGCACTAAGATTATTTAAAATCCCTAAAACATTATATATTTTCTAACAGCAGAGACCTTGCAGAAAGCAACGGAACAGTAAGAAAACAGCAGAAAACAAGGCAGTTGTAATTTTTATGTCACATGATAATTATGGTAATACACTCAAATTTTGTTAAAAACACTGTAGAAGTGATTTGGTAGCTGGGCTAGAGGTGCTGAGGCGGCAGCCAGCCAGGAGTTAAAAAAAAACCAAACTCCTAGCTACTATTTATACGTTTCTGCAGCCAATGATGTAATAGTTACGTCAGTGGCCACAAAAGAGATTCAAATACAAAGCATAAAACAAGGACGGTAGAGAAGAAAAATTTGGTCGGCCGCACATCCAATAAAATCACCTTTAACTGGACTTATTCAGAACAGACACTCCACAATATACAAAAGAGGGAACATAGCATTCCAGCTAACATGTTTCACTCCACCATCAGCGCTTAATAATTATTTTCTGCTCTAACCATGATGTGTGCTACGAACAGGGCCAGCACCTGATAGTGTGCAGTGGAGGTGATACAGGTGGAGACCAGCCTTGAGCTGTGATTACTCTTCCTTCATAAAACAAGGACATTCATTATAAGCTAAAATAAGTGTACATTGAAAATGTAGATTGTATTACTGTCATTTGTAAACCTATATGTAAATTGAAAGCAAAGTCAAACAGCAACTCTCATTTATTGGAGATTTCTTTATTTAGCCAAAAAGGATCATACATTTGTATAACCATGCTGTAATCATGTAGAAATATATCTAATAAAATAGTACCTGATTACAGCTGCCTAGGTATTTAATATGCAAAACACCTCCAAAGCATTCCCAACAATTAGACATGAATTCTCTCTCTAGGGAGATAAATGAAGGATGTTTTTTGAGTTGTAGCTTCTATAGGATGTAATGTCTAGCCTTGGTCCTGATTCTGATTACACACCTAAATGTTTAGCACTATCTATCATCTAAGTAGATCTTTTAGATATCTAAGTAAATAATTATATTTACATCTAAACATGAATTCTAGACATTATCAATTTTTGTATGTCTGAGAGCTGCCTGTGATTACATTTTATAGAGAAGAGAAAACCATGAAAAATGAGTATGGGTTAGAATTTTTCTCAATCTCCGGGAGCCACAGGGACACTAATTGGTTGTTATCTAAAGCTGCAGTGGGATTTAATAAAGGAGAAGGTATAGATATAAATGTTGCATCCTGACGTTCTTCCTTTAATATTAATCTGAACAACCTCCATTTTATTATTATACTATTATCATACAGGATTTATATAGTGCCAACAGTTTGCGCAGTGCTTTACAAAATGAAGGTAGACATTACAGTTACAATACAATTTGGTACAAGAGGAAACAGAGGGCCCTGTTCATTAGAGCTTACAATCCATTTCCTATTAATAGCCAGTGAGGTCAAAGGCACTAAATTGAACCACTTCCCTTTTGTACAAAAGCTATCCAAACTTTTAAAACCACAGTAGGGTATATTTAACATGCTTTGGGACTCTGCAAACCGTAAAAGATTCATAAGAAATAAATGTAAACATGATACCTGTAGAGCTCCTGCCTCTGGCTTGTGGATGTCATAGTTGTTACAGTTATTATATGTATAATACTGTCTATACTCTGTACAATTGTCTTCCAGTTCCTATTCCTGTTATGATATACTCAGACATCTGAGCTTGTTAGCAAAGCACTTTATAACTATTCTGCCTCCCAGACTGCAGAACACAACACTACCCCTGTATTCAAATTCCCACAAAATACTTGTTGAAGATCTGCAAAAAAATGCCATTAGGATGGTCTCACATATATTGTACTTAAAATAAAGCCATAGTAAAAAAAACATAGCCAAACATTTTTTAATTTAGGATGGATAGGGTATAGTAAAACTCTCTGTCTGCGTTTTTTGCCGTCTGTGACCCATTCCAGAGATTTTCTTTCACTTCTTGTCCTGCAGACTCAACAACAAATTAGAGCAAACCTCTCTAGAGTTACTAACATCCCACTAAGACAGTTGTCACCAGGACAATGGTTTGCATTGAAAGATTTCCCCTCTATTCCTGTTCTGGTGGCAACTGAAAGTTTTGACATTCTCTTTACTTTCAGTCCTGGTGACACTGGTCATCAGTACAAGTAAAGAGGGTAAATCCCCGAACCATGGACATAGAGAGTAATAAAAACCTGACATATGTAATAACCCTTCTCTACTCTACCAAAAAATATATTAATTTGGCTTTAAATACATTTTACAATTTGATTTTTCAGTTCAACAAATGACTATGTCAATTGAGAACCTGCCTAAACAACCATTTCCAATTTTACTGCACCCAGTTAGGGAGACCCCCATACTACAAAGGTAGTACATTCTGTAGATCTGGTGTTCAAATGTAAAGGCATGTCTCTAGGTCTGAGTTATGGTTTCTATTTGGTCAGAGTTATGCAATTATAACAAAAGAGACCTGGACATAAAAATGTTTCATTGACGCAAATGAATTAAGTATGTAACATTACATTAAAAAGTAGGTTGCATTACAAGTTTTATTATGTACTATAGGCCACTGTGACCAAGCATTAAGGAGGACCACAATGTAACCCCTTCTCCAACAGCCCCTTCCAGACCCATAACTTCTACTGTTCCCTTTACATTATGCTATACTTCTTGGGGTCTTGGCCTTTTCTTTTATGAGAACATAAAAACAACCCTCAGCTAAGTTATGACCCTTAATGTAAAGAGAGAAGAAAAACAACAGTAAAGAAGATGCACTTTAAAATATATCTTTACACAAAACCTTTCTTTCCTTTGGATAGAATGAGAGAAGACTAGAGCCCCTTACAAGTTTAACAGCTGTCTGGGGCCCCGTTAAAGAGCTCTCTCCTTACTTACTGTCCAGGAGATAACCTTTTTACCAGACACAAAATGAAGGAAACTCTCCAACAGCAACATAGACAGAAGTAAAAATGTTTTTTTTTGTATGTTATGTAAGGAAATGCTAGTACCTCTGTCAGCTTTTTATTGTTGTCTGTTTCCATGTTGCAGATTTTTGGTAAAATGTTGTCCCCAGAACAACAGAACACATGAGGGAGTCCCAGAGACATGACTTCACTCTATCCACAATTAAAAACAAAATGTTGACTATAGTTATACTTTAACTTCAATCTAAATATATATAGTGGTGTAAGTCTGTGGAGATAGAATTGGGAGCTGCAGAGTCCCACACTAGGTTTCAAAGGAGAAGTATAGCCAAAGCTATTTTGGCTATACTTCTCCTATGGATCACAGGAGTGCTGTTTGTTCTGCAGTCCAGGCTCTGAAAAGATGCCAACAATATGGTTGGGATCCAGCCAGCGGCATGTCTACCACGAGGCAAACGGGGGGGGAGGGGCGGCACTGCCCCCTTATTATGGCAATCGGGTGGTGGCGGCCGGGGGAATGCTGCTTTGGTGCCTAGGGTTGGCAGGCGGTGGCACTGGAGGGGAGGCAGAGCCTGAACTGAGGATACTGATTGCTTGGAATGCCTTGGAGATTTGTTTGTTTCATTCAGCATGCTAATACAACAAGTCAATAAAATGATAACATGCTCTTTATCTTCTAAGCTATTGCTACAGTATCAATTGCTTCATAGCTGGAGGAATTATGTACAGTTTTATACATATGTATCCATACTGCAACATTTAACACTACAGTTAGTACACCTCGGAGATGGCTTTCTTCCCCTTTGTTGCCATGATAGTTGCACACATACTTTGGCTTTAGGTATAGAAAAATATCCCTCTGTACAAATCAATATGCAGGGGATTTTTCCTGCAAGCATATGTCATATCACTGTGTTCAAGTGGTTATTCTGGCTGCTATACAGTCCTCTGCACTATTCTGAATGCTATACAGTCCTCTGCACTATTCTGAATGCTATACAGTCCTCTGCACTTACATTAACTTACTGTGTCAGTGTCGTATTTCCCATGCTGCAAGCAATGCATTTGCCTTGGGCAGTAATTTCCAGGGGGGACAGCAGCACCCCCGGAAGAAGGGTCACAATTGGCAGGGATGGGAGTCTGGTGAGGCACTTCCAAGGATCTGATGAGGGTGCACACTGCTGGAGGGTGCGGGGATGGCCGCCTGCTCTTCTGTCATTTCAGAGAGATAAGATGGTGAGTCCTTGAATAGATAGGTGGCAGCCGGGGGGGGGGGGGGGATGGTGTTGGGGGTAGCGATTTGTGGTGGCGGCGGCACGTGGAGGGGGGGATGGGGTGCTGTTGTGTTGCCTAGGGCGGCACAAGAACTAAATCCACCACTGGATCCAGCCAGATGCCTGGACCAGCAGCAGGCTCAGTCTCTCAGCAATCTGCTGGGAGCCTGAGCCAGCTGCTCTCCCCCTTCTGCAGTCCAATGAGTGCTGGAGGGCAGAGAGCAGTGTCAGACAATTCCCTGCTCACTGAAGGCTGAGTGATCAGTGATCCTAGATTGCTCAGTTCCTCATCTTAAAAGCAGAGGAGGACAGATGCAACATCAGACTTATTTGAGTATAATTTTTTGTTTCACTTAAATGCAATCTTCTCTTTTAACCTTTATGTGTGTATTTAAACATATAAAGCACTTATTTACCTATAAACTGTCATAAGGAAATGCTATATTTTGTTGGTACAGTGATTACTGTTGCTTGATTGCCCCCTTAATTTCCAAAATTCTGCTGTTGCACATATGAGCTACAGACATAGTACAAACATATTTTTCAAGTATGATATAATTGGTTTTGGGTGCGAACATGTAACAGCTGTAAAGTGTTAAGTTATCATTTGGGGAATAATATAAAATATTCCATACCTGGACTGTTTCCATAAAGAAAGTAAAACTGGATCAAATTAAGCCTCTGAATGTGCTTTGCTGGCAGGCACAGGTTAAAGAATCTTTGTACATATTTTCCGCTCATGCATTATACCAAACTTTGTTTGCAAGGCATTCTGCATTTTCAACATATTTCTTTTCCTGAGTTTACAGAAGATATTTAACATATCAAGCTAAAATGAAAAGATAAAAATGCATTATGCAAAGATTAGTAAGAAAATATAGTAGCTAGAATTACTACAAAAAAATCATTTATGTCACACATATCATCACATCAGTGAATTTTTATTTGTTCTGGAACATAAGCATTACCTGAAATGTTGCATTAACTGTATACTGTTTCAAGTGTGTCTCATTTATCTCATTTGTTGCATTCTGTCTCATTTAGATAAACTGAAGGGAATGAAAAATTAAGTTATTCACTATAAAAACATTCCTGTCATATTTTCTAGTGCAGTTTAAAAAAATAAAAAATTGCCCGCTGCATATGATATTAAAGCGACTCTCTCGCTACATAAAACTCCCCATGGCAGGGGCGGACTGACAACTCATGGGGCCCCCGGGCAATAGGAGATCATAGGGCCCCTGTGTCCTTGCCAAACTCAAAAAAGCCTATGAAAAAGGTACCAGGGGCATCTCATGGGGCCCCCTACTGACCCCGGGCCCTCGGGCACTGCCCGAGTTTCCAAATGGTCAGTCCGCCCCTGCCCCATGGTAAGATGTTTCTTCCACTTGCACTACCAAACACTGCTTCCTTCAGCAGAAATTGTCTTCTGAAGTCTTTAGGGAAACCAGCACTTGCAGGAGTGTCAGTCTGCTGGCTCCCTCGAATCTTTCACTGGTTCCTCCTGCTCTCCCACACATCACAATTGAATCCTGCGACAGGGTCTCTTTAATAAACGTAATTTCTATTTCTTACTATTTATAATAGTGAGCACCAATTCATCAATAAATGTTTTCTAGAAATGTTCTAGACCAGTGGTTCTCAACCACCAGGCTGTGGCCCACTGTTGGGCCGCTGCCTCCCTTCTCCTGGGCCTCCAGCCAGCTACAAATCTCTTAAACTCCCACAGTTCATTTGAGCTCCCATAGTGCCCCCCAACCTCCCATAGTCGCCCACGGTACCTCCTGAGAGCCCTCAGCATCCACACTGGTGCCCAGCCTCTCACAGTGCAGTTCAGCCTCCCATAGTGCCCCTCCTACATGCTTCAGACCTTCCAGTCCTCCATAGTGCCCCCAACCTCCATCAGTGTCCCCCAGTGCACCTCAGCTTCCTCCAGAAACCTCATCCCCTTCAGGGCAACCAAGTCTGCTGCAGAGTCTCCTAGCTCTCTCTACAACCTACTATCCCCTACAGTGAAACCCAGCCCCATCTAGAGCTATCCAGCATTTCCATACATGTTTTGCATTCCTACACTTTTATTATTTGAGTATATACTTTATTTTTTACTGTTAGTGCATAGATGGTTTTGAGAACATTTACAGGCTGCGATCTGAAATGGTTGGAAACCACTGCTCTAGGCAATTCCTCCCACAATTTTTGCTTTACTTCCTCTTCATAAATTTCTTCAGAACAGAAAAAAAATGTAAAATACCAAATATATGGGAAGCAGGTAATATGGGAACTTTACTTTTGAGGAATGATGAAACTAAACAGTTTTTGGTTTTCATTTTAGGGTAAAGGGCAAAGATGAGACAAAAAAGAACAAGCAGAGAAGAAAGGAAGGAGATGTACAGAGGAAACAGAGGCAGAAAAAACAAGAAAAACCTCAGCGAGGAGAAGGAAAGCAACGAGAAGTCAAAGCCTAGAAATTGGAAAATGCAGACGATGCAGCCATAACCTTCTTGTGCTCTTATCGGACATGTAAGGCCGCATGCCTCTATGACCGACTTCTGATGCTGCTATACTGATCACATCCCTGGCTGACTAAACCTTTAGATGGAGTGAAGAGCTTTCATACAACTAAGGCCTTAACAACATTCCAAGTTTCTCTCTTGAATTACTGATATACTGAAAAAGAAAGAGAATCGGAGACAGCTAACAGAAAAGAATTATGAGATGTGCTCCATGGATGCTTTATATTTTTATGCTTCTATGCATATGTAAAAGACAATTAAGACTATCTTCAATTAAGACTCTCTTCCTTGTAATTATTAATAGCAACATCTTAGCCTATTTTGTAAAGTATTTTTTCAAGCTGTTTTTTTTGAGAATTATAGACAAGTTATATATGGAAATCTACAGCACAGTCATTCTCTAACACATTTCTGTGGTTGAATCACAAAAAAAAAAAGGAAAAAAAAAAAAAGCATTTACCAGCATGTACACATTACTGAGGAAATTATCATACCATAGCCAGCTAAATTATGGTTACCTCACTCCATGCCAGCTGTAGGACTGGAACATTTCCAGGATGTGTTCTTTTTTTGGTTTTCTTTACTGTTACAGTAGTGTGAACTGAGTTTTATTTGGGTCGACGCTGCCTCATAAGTCATATCGAGCAATATTTAAGTTTAGTCAGTGCTGGAGGATAACATTTATATGTTGTATAGGAACAAAATGCAGTACTAATCTCAAAGAAAAGCTGCCCTATGGTTAGACATATTTTAATTTATTAGCACACACAAATTTGATCGATGACGTTTTCCTATGCTTGGTGTAGTTTTTAGTCCTTGAATGTTTGCAAAGAAAAAGTCAGTTGAGAAATTGAGGAGAATGACGTTTTAGGATATCTGTACACTCTAGAAAGCTAACAAGGAGAAGCTAACAAGGAGAGACAGCCGTGATCCTTTGTATAAAATTCATATTGGATATGGCTCAACATCAGCCAAAGTACTGAATTCCTTACGTCCCTAGGACTTAACTACATCCATGCAAAAGTAAGGACAGAATGCAAAAAACTTTTAAACAATGCTTTTGGTGCTTCTCCAAAATGTGTCCAAGGTGTCACTTGGCAAAAATAAGTATTGACTACATTCTGCAGCTTGTCATATAAGTCCTATAAGAAGGCATGGCTTGATGGTGTGATTGTACAAAGAGCAGGATGTGAACCACATAATGTTAGATGGCAAATTCAAAAATAACACTGGGCCTAGCCTACCATCTTTTATTTTTCTGGTGAAAAAAATTAAATATAATGTGCTCTAGCATTGTAAAGGAGCAGTTTGCAGTCATAAAAGCTTGTAGTGGTTGTTTCTTTGCAACCTTGGAAGACATTCTTGGAGGGAATATTATCGTGCTTTGCTAGAAATGCTGTTTAATGTATTGAACATCAGAATGGTTTCCAGACGGACGTAGTGTCCCAGACATAATTGCTTTTTGTGCAGGGCAGCATGTTCTATCCCTCTGCTTTCATTTTACTGCTATATCTATCATGCATCTGTCTGCATGTTAAAAAAAATCTACAGACCAAAACCTTTAATCCTTCTGCTTCTGGAAAGATCTGCAAAGCATTGATCTGCCAGTCACAGCAGATCCTACCATCTACATAGGTATTTGGTTTTAAAGGCAGAAGAGCTACGTAATATAGAAAAAAGCAGTATGTCATGGAAACGTTGTGTATTTTCCAGTATTGTTATCTTCTGGAAAAAAACATATTATTTTATAATCTGCTTGTTGATCAGCATGGAGAAAGGGGTACAACTTCAATAATGTGTGTATCTATTGAGCGAAATTCCACTACAATAAATATATTTCATGACACAGTTGAGTTTTTAGTTGACTACACATTTTCTTAATTGTGTTAATATATTGTATGCTTCTAAATTGCAAAATTGTTTGCGGATGTTTATTGAAGGATGATTTATTTGCTATCCAGAACATCAGGCCCTATACCATATTTCCATAAAACATGGAGGCAAATAAGTCCATTATGGTTTTTAATAAAAGTAGCAAAATGAATAAGAGCGGCTGTATGTGCAGGAACCTTTTCTCTTTAAGGGCTCATTCACAAGGTTGGCCAGTGGGCAGTAAAAGCAGATAGTTGAGCCACAGTTTTACTGTCCCGACTGCCCATCTAAACTAAGAAATGAAGCCGCTCAGGGCTGTATCCATGTTAGAAGAATATATTAGAAACTTGACACTTCAGCGCTTAGAAATTGCAGGGATGCTTTTGTTATTATTATACAGGATTTATACAGTACCAACAGTTTGCGCAGAGCTTTACAACGGGCAAACAGTACAGTTACAATGCAATTCAAAATAGGAAGGGTTAGAGGGCCCTACTGATAGAGCTTACAATCCATTAAACCCTAGGCTGGAAGGATCAAGCAGTGCAGCCCTCCTCATATCAGGGAATCCAGTACTGCATGCATAACAAGAGACAAAGAGGACGCACACTCCTAGTGCATTATCTCCAGCACTTTATTAAAGGGTAAAAGAAAACAAGTTATACTCACAGGCCAAACAGGAATGATGGCATAACAAAAAGAACAGAATCCTGAAGTCCTATCTCCAACTTCAATGAATGTTCAGATAACAATCCCAAATGACGTGCTTCGCGTGACTGGCCCCCTTCCTCAGAGCAGTGGCCCAAAATTGGAAAGCGGACTCCAGGTTTCTATGCTTTTAGTTATGCCATCATTCCTATTTGGCTTGTGAGTATAACTTGTTTTCTTTTACCCTTTAATAAAATGCTGGAGATAAAGCACTAGGCATTTGTGCCCTTTCGTCTCTTGTTGTTCAGACTTTACCTGTGCTGTAGCCATGATGCTTTGTTGTGTGGTCACAACAAAAATTAAATGACATGCCACATTTGGCAGGTGGTACCGCTGCTGAACATGACCCATTCAAGTGAATGGGGCCACACAGTAACCGCTCTGGAATTGCGTGCAATGCATACAGTTGAAGTGTGGTGGATTGGTATTTTGAGAATTAAAATTATTGCTACCTCCTCAATGCCTGTCAAGTGACCTCTAAAAGGCAATCTATTGTGTATCACTTTTAGAGGAGCGGCAGTATGGCAGCACATATGAATGACAACTTATATAAAAGGTGCGCTGTTCACTTAAAACCCATATAATATAAAAGAACTAAAATAACTGTGTTATCAATTAATGTGTGTATGATAATACAAAGATCAACATAATATATCATATACAGGTGTGTTCAAAATAATAGCAGTGTGTTGAAAAAAGTGAATAAAGCTCAAAATCCTTCTAATAGCTTTTATTTCCATACACACAAATGCATTGGGAACACTACACATTCTATTCCAAATCAAACATGAAGAAAAATATATCAAACTTGTGTTATTCCTCTAAAAAAATTGAAGAAAAGTGAATATTAGACTGTTCAAAAAAATCGCAGTGTTTGTATTCTTCTTTACAAACTCAAACATTCACTATATAAACTGAAAAATGTTTGAAGATTTTGCTTTCCTTTGAATCACTTAATTAATATTTAGTTGTATAAGCACTGTTTCTGAGAACTGCTGTACATCTGTGTTACATGGGGTCAACCAACTTCTGGTACCTGTGAACAGGTATTCCAGCCCAGGATGATTGGACTACATTCCACAGTTCTTCTCTATTTCTTGGTTTTGCCTCAGAAACTGCATTTTTTGATGTCACCTCACAAGTTTTCTATTGGATTAAGATCCGGGGATTGGGCTGGCCACTCCATAATGTCAATCTTGTTGGTCTGGAACCAAGATGTTGCACGTTTACTGGTGTGTTTGGGGTCGTTGTCTTGTTGGAACACCCATTTCAGGGGCATTTCCTCTTCAGCATAAGGCAGCATGACCTCTTCAAGTATTCTGATGTATTCAAACTGATCCATGATCCCTGCTATGCGATAAATAGGCCCAACACCGTAGTATGAGAAACATCCCCATATCATGATGCTTGCGCAACCATGCTTCACTGTCTTCACAGTGTACTGTGGCTTGAATTCAATGTTTGGGGGTCTTCTGACAAACTGTCGTCGGCCACTAGACCCAAAAAGAACAATCTTACTTTCATCAGTCCACAAAATGTTGCGCCATTTCTCTTTAGGCCAGTCAATGTGCTCTTTGGCAAACTGAAACCTCTTCAGCACGTCTTTTTTTCAACAGTGGGACTTTGCGGGGGCTTCTTGCAGATAGCTTGGCTTCACATAGGCGTTTTTTAATTGTAACAGTACTCACAGGTAACTTTAGACCTTCTTTGATCTTTCTGGAACTGATTGTTGGCTGAGTCCTTGCCATGTTGGCTATTCTTCTATCCATTCGAATGTTAGTTTTTAGCTTTCTTCCACGTCTTTCAGGTTTTGGTTGCCATTTTAAAGCATTTGCTATCATTTTAGCTGAGCAGCCTATGATTTTCTGCACTTCTTTATATGTTTTCCCCTCTCCAATCAACTTTTTAATCAAGGTATGCTGTTCTTCTGAACAATGTCTGGAATGACCCATTTTCCTCAGAATTTCAGAGAGAAATGCACTGTAACCAGCATGTACAACATTTGCTGCCTTCCTTCCTTAAATAAGGGCAATAATTGCCACCTGTTTTTCAAAAAATGAATGACCTCACTAATAGAACTCCACACTGCTATTATTTTGAACATGCCCCTTTCAATTAGTGATTCAATTACACAGAATCATCAGCATGCATGTCATGACTGTTGGGTCTGTTGGATTTCTATTACTCTACTACACCTGCTAGTACATTATTTGCCATGTAGAAATATAATTTCTAACAAAAACAGTGATTGATCAGGTTAGTGATGTCTGACTGCTATTATTTTGAACACAACTGTAAGTCACAAAACATTGCACAGATGAACAAATATTGGAATATAAAGTCCCCAATCCAATGTGAAGAAAAAGTGCTGCGTGCTGAATAAATCTTCAAAAAAAGTGCTGTAGTGCTCAATGGTGCTCTTCACAGAAAGCTGACAAGCCTCTTACCAAACCAGATTGATCTCAAGCTATAGAGATCAAACAGGCAGATAGTGTTACGGCTTCACACTGACACTCTCACTATCGATTCCAAAGAGGATGGATGGACAACTGCAAGCTCCCCAAGATGGTATAACACTTCAAACCACTCTCCGCAATGATGTATGAAGAGTTAAAACAGAAGAAACTTCATAGTGCAGCCTAGTAAAAAATAACTTTATTAAGTTAAAATATTGCACTTACATTCGGTTTGGTGCAAAGGAAGCAATTAAACAAATTCAAATCAGCCATGGTGTCAGTCCGCCGGCTGGTGCGTGGTGACATCACAAGAAGACGTGTTTCCCCACAACTGGCGTCTTCTGGGACTGGAGATCATTCCGCAGTTGATTTGAATTTGTTTAATTATGGCACCACGCACCAGCTGGCAGACTGGCACCGCGGCTGATTTGAATTTGTTTCATTGCTTCCTTTGCACCAAACCGAACGTAAGTGCAATATTAAAACATAAATACTTCTAATAAACAGACACTCACCTGTCCAAGGATCCAGCGCTGTCCTCACCCAGGCTGGTTCTTCACTGGTCTTTGGGTCCCCGGCGTCAGCATGTCAAATTGTGGCTTCACACTGCGCATGCGTGAGCCATGCTGTGCTTTGTGAATGGCCCTACAGTCTTCTTCAACCTGTGACAAGTTACATAGTTAGTAAGATTGAAAAAAAGACACCATTCCATCCAGTTCAACCTGTGTGGGTATGTGTGTGCTCATGTAAAACATCATATCCCATATCCCTGTATTTTGAATTTGCTAAGATGCACATGTCCCAGAAGACATGTCCCAGAAGGTTGCAAATGGGGGGGGGAGGAAAACTTCCAGAGGATCCATGTGGCAGGCACTAGCTCCCTCCAAATGTGGCGGGGGGGGCGGAACTTCCCCTTTTGAGTGAAGTACCGCTTTAAGGTGTATGTCAGGGATATTGAATTAAAATTCACAGAGGTCTGGTCATTAAAATCTTCATCCAGCAGAGGTCCGAGTTTCATGTTTGTGTTATGACTTGGTTTCTTCATATCACAGCCCCACACCTTTAACATTACAGTTTTCCCTTCACATCACAGTCCCCCCTTTATACCACAGTGCCCCCTTTACATTGTAGAACCCCCTCTTTACATCACAGCACCCCCTTTTACAATACAGCCCCCCTTTATAATGCAGCCCCTTCTTTACATTACAGTGTCTGCTTTATATCACAGCCCCCTTAATATTCAGGTTCCCCCATTTTACATCACAGCGCCTCCTTTACCTAAATGTTTTGTGTCCCCCCCATCACATCACAGCCCCCCACGTCTTACATCACAGCCCCCCACCCTTTATATCAGTGTCCTCAGCCCCCACCTCACATCAGTGTCCCCTGCCCCTTCACATCAGTGTCCTCTGTCACCCTTTCACATCACAGCCCCCCTCCTTGTATCCCATTCCTTTCACAGCCCCCCTTACTTGTATCCCAGTCCCCTTCACAGCCCCCCTTCCTTGTATCCCAGTGTTCTTCACAGCACCCCTTTCCTTGTATCCCAGTCCCCTTCACAGCCACCCTCATATCCCAGTCTTCCTCACAGCACCCCTTCCTTGTATCCCAGTCTTCTTTACAGCACTCCTACCTTGTATCCCAGTCTTCTTCACAGCACCCCTTCCTTGTATCCCAGTCCCCTTCACAGCCCCCCTCATATCCCAATCTTCTTCACAGCACCCCTTCCTTGTATCCCAGTCCCCTTCACAGCCTCCCTTCCTTGTATTCCAGTCCCCTTCACAGCCCCCCTCATATCCCAGTCTTCCTCACAGCACCCCTTCCTTGTATCCCAGTCCCCTTCACAGCCCCCCTTCCTTGTATCCCAGTCCCCTTCACAGCCCCCCTCATATCCCAGTCTTCCTCACAGCACCCCTTCCTTGTATCCCAGTCCCCTTCACAGCCCCCCTCATATCCCAGTCTTCCTCACAGCACCCCTTCCTTGTATCCCAGTCTTCTTCACAGCACTCCTACCTTGTATCCCAGTCTTCTTCACAGACCCCCTTTTTTGCACCCCAGTTCCCTTTACAGCCTACCCCTTACTTGCATCTCAGTTCCCTTCAAAATCCCTTCTTCCTTGCACCCCAGTCCACTTCACAGCCCCCCTTCCTTGCACCCCAGTATCCTTTACAGACCTCCTTTTTTGTACCCCGGTCCCCTTTACAGCCCCCCTTTTTTGTATACTGGTCCCCTTCATGCCCCCCCCTTCCTTCCTTGCAGCCCAGTCTCCTTTATTTGATCACCCTCCCTTACATTACCCCCTGCCAATCACAACCCTCCTCTAACCTTTTTGTTCCTACCTTACATAGCAGGCAGAAGGCAGGCATGCCTGGACAGATGGCGGGACATGTGGGACATGCTTTTCATCTTAACAGGCAGGTGATTGGTTGCTAGGAACACCTAACAACCAATCACCGGCTTGTTAACTTGAAAAACTGGGCAGCTCCTGTCCTCTAGCTGGATGCCGTGCCTTCTACCTGCTATAAGGATAATTACTGTGGTGGTGGCGGAGGCAACGGGTGGGAAGAGGAGGATACCAGCTGGCAGAGGACATCCAGGCTACTAAGTGGCGGAGCCACGGGCCGTATAGGACTGTCATTCAGTCCGTTTGCGGACCACGGTCTGCTATTTAGTGATGCCTGGTGCATGTGAACCCTACAAATAAACATCTCTTATTTGCTCTTGTTTGCGTTTCTAAATATAAAATTTTCTGTGTTTTGCTACAGTATATGTGTTCAATAAACGCAAAAAATACCTTTTTATTTTGTTACAAATGTTGTGAGCAGATAACCTCCACCTGTGTACAAGGAGTGGTCATGGAGATGAGGGGGGAAGGGGGGAGGGGTGTGCTGTGTTGTGTGTAATCCAATGGAAATGAAGTAGACAGGGCTGACAACATGTTCAAGGAATTCAGAACTGTGTTGTCATATCAGAGAGGAAGTTGGGAGCACTATTTCCAGTATAATGATAGTTATTTTTCTGTGCTTGCAGCATGTTTAAAGTATAAAAGATAGAAAAATGTGCATGTATTCCTGTTATGCTAATTTGCTTTTCTTTAGCTTAAAAAAATGACTTATATGCCACTTTGGAATGCATAGCCTTTGGGACCATTGGACTGTTCCATCTAGTGCGCATGCTCTGGTATTGAGAACGGATCTCTGACAACACAGTGGAACTGCACTGCATATGAGCACCACAAACTAAAAATGCTATTTAATACATTGTTAATAGTCAAAGCAAACTCCCCCATCTATCCATGTCTCCATGCTTTATTTTGCTGAGAATTCATCTTGAAAACCACTCCCTGGTGTTTCTGGCAGTGGCCATCTTGAGTAAGGGCAGATGATTTATGTAGCATTTACTTCCTGGAATCCAGCTGACCTTAGCTCAGGCATCGACTGAGCTTAGGACCCTCCCTCTCCTCCTGAAGACTCCTGGGATGTATGGCATTATTTGTCTAGGCATGGAAACCAGGAAGTAACTGAAGAAATATAAAAAAAAAAAAAGTTTAAACCAAGAAATATGATATACTTTTCTATCTATTTACTAATGCTAGCAGCATAAGGCTTACAAATAGTCAACATTAATTGAGAGAGTGAAGTTCTGCTTTAATCCCACACTTTTGCTTTCAGGAGAGGAGAGCTTTAACTACAAATTCCAATTTTTTTAGACATAGAATTATAATTAAATTCCCTTCCTGTTTGCATTGTTCCTTTTGCAATGTCATTTCCAATCCCGATGTCCTCAGGGAAATCTCCACCCACCTCTCACTGTAGGAAAGTAGCAGTGAGGGTTAGCATTCATATAACCGCAATGAAAAACAAAGTATAAATGTATTTGAATGGCATTTTTTCTGATTAAACAGCAGAAATTGTACCATTTGGGCCATGGGTGATATCTTGTCTTTTCTTCTACTTTAAGGTCACAAGAAGTCTTGAAAACATACTGCATTGGTTCTTAGTCTGTCCTGTCTAACGGCATGAATCCAAGTGCTATGCCAAAACCAATGGGACCTCTTGGCATAAGGGAATCCCATCAAAGGACACCATAACTGGTTAATTCTCCCTTCCGTTTTGCAACCCAACAATCTTTTCATTAGGCATATTACTGACTGTCAGCTAAATAATTGAAAACTATTAAACTAGTTAATTAATTTTTAGCCAGAGCTTAATTACCTAACTAAAAACAGATTTAAGTGTGAGAAATATATAC
Organism: Staurois parvus; assembly: GCF_062004578.1. Taxonomy (NCBI): domain Eukaryota; kingdom Metazoa; phylum Chordata; class Amphibia; order Anura; family Ranidae; genus Staurois; species Staurois parvus. The sequence continues at coordinate 5,287,637 of NW_028318193.1, forward strand.
ATAGTTAAATATGTGCATGAAAAGAACATGTTGGGAGTGTCAATCCAACAGCCGCTGAGGAGCCAAAGGTTAGTACATAGCATATAAAGTTCATATGGTAATAAGGATGTAAAAGAACATAAGGATTCCTCGTGTTCCCCATTACTGAACTCGTTACAATGAAAAGCATTGTTTTGAAGAACATGTCTAGCACCATGAAGTTTTGTTGCAGACATCAACACATATCCTCTCTTGAAGATGACAGAGTAAATGCTTCCACATGAGCCAGTTTTTTGCCTTTATGATAAATGACTATGCAAAGTACAAGGATGCACTAAATATAATATACTATAATCAGAAGTACTTTGATGCCATTGTTTAGAACACCTAACTGTCCTCAACTACAGTGTCAAACATCATGGTCAAGGGCGCAGTAAAATCAAACTAAATGACAAGGCGACTTCCAAGCTCCATTTTCAATTAAAGTAAGTAAACTGTTGTTGTGATTTGTTTTTTCTGGCCTATTCATTGCTTTTCATGATTAAAATATATCAATAACCTAGAGATTAAAAAAACACTTTAGCGAAATGAGTCTAAACTGATTGATCATCCAAAGTTTTCTTTTATTCTGTCAAAGAAAATACTATTTTTAGGTGGACAGAAGGCTTGCAGACCCTGCTGGCCCTTTTTTGCATGCCAAGCAATGTAGACATTTCTAAAATATGAAGCATATCCCTGAACAAATGGTATCGTTTGCCTGAAAACTACAGGTCACAAATTTGCAAATTCCCCAAGAGCCACTATCAAACATTGGTAGAGCAAAACACAGAGCTGTCAAGAGCAAATTATTATCATTTGGCTCATAATTTATGAATATCTATAAGGGGTATGTAAAAGTAGTAATTGTCACCTTTGCAACAATTTTATTTTTTATATTTACTGTCTGACTCTTCATTAAAGTAAACCCTGTCTGAATGACATTTAGGGGGAGATTTACTAAAACTGGTGCACACAGAATCTGGTGCAGCTGTGCATAGTAACCAATCAGCTGCTAGGTTTTATTTTTAAAGCCTAATTGAACAAGCTGAAGTTGGAAGCTGATTGGTTTCTATGCACAGCTGCAGCAGATTTAGCTTGCACCAGTTCTAGTAATTCCCCCTTCCCCTTTGCTAAAGCAGCATAACCATTTGCCATACTTGTTTTATTCTTTGTTGAATCTCAGTGATCTCCTGCAGCCTCTCTAAAAACACTTAGCGGTTGATTTACTAAAGGAAATTAGACTGTGCACTTTGCAATGTGCAATTGCACTCTGCAAGTGCAGTTGCTCCAGAGCTTAGTAAATAAGGTAAAGCTTCACTTTGCCATGAATACCCAATCACATACAAGGAAAATTTTAAAAAAACTGCATTTTTGCTTGCATATGATTGGATGATGGAAGTCAGCAGGGCTTTTGCTCATTTACTAAGTTCTGGAGCAACTGCACTTGCAAAGTGCACAGTCTAACTGCCTTTGGAAAATCAACCCCTTAGTGTCTACATGTCAGTAGCTCCACTGTTGGCTACATGTCATTACTCAGGCTTCCTAATGGTGACATCATCAGACCACGCCTGCACAATGTGTTGAACCTACTTCTAGTCTCAATTGAAAGCCCATGTAAAAGAGGCACAACAAAAAACCACATTTGAAATACAGGGACAGAGGGGTTGATTTACTAATGGCAAACAGGCTGTTCACTTTGCAAGTGCAGTTGCACTCTGAAAGTGCATTTGCTCCAGAGCTTAGTAAAGGAATACTCAATCAAATTCACGGAAAATAAAACAAAAAGCACTTTTGCTTGCACATGATTGGATGATGAACGTCAGCAGAGCTCCCCCTCTTTACTAAGCTCTGGAGCGACTGCACTTACAAAGTGCTCAGTCTATTTGCCTTTAGTAAATCCATTCCATAACAGCAATTGTGTGCACAAGGCCCTTCATCAGAGCATCAGCAGGTATTATTTCAATTAAATCTGCATATTTAAAAAATATTGCAAATTACTTTACCAATAAATTTCAAACTTTCTGCATTAGGCTTCACGCACACAGATGTACAGGGGCCGTACAGGGACAGTACAGGGCGCAGAGCCTGCATAATCACTTTCCTGGGACCCATTGATGCAGCCCACAGTCATCCACTGAGATTAGTCAAATTATGCAGCTATACGCAGTTATGCGCTGGAGGTTGCATAAAGCACTCGTGTGCATGGACGTCTGCTCCGAACATACACTATTTGCGTTCAAAGCATACATTTGAAGCAAAGGTGTGCAAAGTCTTACCATTTATTTATTTTTTTGTTTTTTTTTTAATTCTGGCACAAAGTAGAAAATACTTTGTTATGGTAGCATGCATGCTTGCTCTGTGGAAAAGCAGATATGTCAACACACCCCCTTGCTAAATCAAAACCAGTGACAGCGAGCATGAGCTAATTGCAGAACTATAGGTCAGAGCTCTGCAGTGAGATTATTCCATGCAGAATTGTTATTAGGGGACAGGCTTCTATACTCTGGCTGTGGCTGCTTTAGAAAGTAAATGAACTATAAAATATTGAACACCTTTTGTTTTGATGCACCTGGAATTTTTTTAGCTGATCTACACTGAATATTCAATTGAGTTTCAAGCACTAGCCATACAGTATACACTGTTAGGCAAGGTCTTTTAGTTTCAAATGTAAAAATGGCTATTTTGCCTTAAAGCTGACCACCATTCAAGAAAAATAAACAGTATTGGTCCTGATGACATGGACACTGCCCATTTGCTTGGCAAGTAATCATTAAAATTGTTCTGCACTGATCAGTGTTGCATGATAACATTAGAAACCAAGGGGCCCCAGACAGACAACCTGTCAGCCCCCCCCCCCCCCCATAGTTTATTATGCTTCAGTTGTGAATGATCACAGTGACTGACCAGTACCAATGACTCATTGTGTTTATTCAGGAATGAAAGTGGCTGGTAAATGTGACCAATCCCTTCCCCCATTCTTCATCCTGAAAGATCCTATTGTGTGCCTGCAGCTTCTGGTGGGAAGGAGAGGAGGGAAGCTGGCAGCACTGCGGGAGTGGGGGCACACAGGTGGGCCCATTGCTGCCCAGGCCCCCCTGTGTGCCCGCACTTCCACAGTGCTCCCTCAGATTCCCTACTTCAGATTGATTCAAGTAATCGATCCCCCCCCCCATGCTGATCACCCTCCCTGCCCACATCTGATTCACCCAGCTGCTAGGGCCCCCCTGCTCTTCTAGGCCCCATAAAGGAGAACTGGTGGTAGCCCTTTTTCCACTGCCCTGGCTGCACAGACACTGACATACAGAGTGGCTTCAACTGACCAGCCTCCTTCAGCAGAACCATTATAGCTTAAGATCATGGGATAAAGGTAAATATATGTGGGTCTTAGACAGTAAATCTTAAAATAATGGAATGAGTAAGGGAGTAACCAATAGTGTTTTTTTCTGGCTGGAGATCAGCTTTAACATGACCTTGACAGCCAATGTATACTTTCAAAAGCGAATTCCTGCCTAATAAACACTCTCTCTGTAACTACTTACTAAGTGCACTGTGTTATAGTCAATAAAGAGACTTGATCTTCTGTTCAGACTATACTACAGCTTTTTTTTTTCACAGGATGGGTCTGTATGCCCTGGACTATTATTGCATTTATTTTTCTGTGCTATTGGCCCTGCTAATCTTTATTGCTACCATCAACATTGTGCCTTCAGGATCCTTGAACCATGTAGGCCCTGCTACTACATCAAACTAGAGATACCTTTGGAAGACCTCTAAAACTGGTCTTTGTTTGTTACTAACAGCTTGACTTTCTAAACCTCGACCTAAGCTTCACCTGCCCACCTCCATTGAGAGCACCCTTAAGCTGGCTAGTATATAGGAAATGGTGCTGCGTTACTTATTCATACAGTGAGTGAACAACATAAAAGCAAATAAATAATGTGCTGTGCTACTAATTCATACAGTGGGTAAACAATCAGCATAAACGAACATATAAACAGGCAACAAAGAGGCAATCCTTCACCAGCTAGTGTGCGCGCTCACCTTCCAACTGCGACCCGCAAGGGGTCACAAAGCATAAACACAGACCGATGATCTCAGACCAGATGGATATCAGTGGTAGGACAAACGAGGGCTCCTCTCCATGGCATATATATCAAGCAGTAACACCAATGTCCTTAAAGGTGTGTAACTTTAAATCTCCTCCTTCAATCTCCAGGGTTAAACAGTAAAAGTTACTCTATGACCATCAATGTAGAACCAACAAGACTGGATGTAGCATTATCCACAAAAAGATTTATTCTTGAATGGTGTTCAATAGGATGTTTGAATGGATCTTGTAATAAGTGTCACAGACACGGCATGTAATCTCCTGTCGGTTGCTGAGTTACAGAGGATAGAGGTGCAAGAGGCTTTCCATGTGCGGGCGGACGGATTGACGGACAGACGGAGGTGTCAGCGGAGGAGAGCGGACATCTCTACTTCTTCTACACACTGCCTATATACTGCACAAATTTCAGGTGGTTCCCGATTCACTTTTTGACTTGGCCTGTCGGCACTTCCACTAGACATCCATCAATTTAGTTCTTTATTTCAGGTACTTATATAGCACCATCAATTTACACAGCACTTTACATATTTATTTGAAACTCACATCAGTCCCCACCCTTAAGGATCTTACAAATTAAGGTCCCTAACTAAAATTCATACATACACTTACTAGGGCCAACTTAGACAGGAGCCAATTAACTTATTATAGTTAGTTACATTAAAAAAAGACACACACAAATAGAATACCTCCATATACACTATCCTATACCCACAGTTGATGCAGAGGAAAGAAAAAAACAAAACAATAAAGCATGATCCAATTTACTCCAGCAGAGGAAATAAATTCCTTCCTGATCCCCCAAATGCTAATTGGATATTCCCTGTATCAGCTTTACCTATAAATATTTGTATTCAGTTATATTATGTACATTAACCCCTTCCCGCTGGCGCCTCCCAGCCCTTTAAGAGTTTCAGAAGCCGGGAGGCGGGGCGTGGTTTAGGGATCATGTGACCGCTGTGACGCGTCATCATGGCGGTCACATGATCGGGAAAGGTCCCAATCGAAAGAGCAGACCGGGACCTTTCCGTGAGTACCAGACCTGTGTGCTGGGAGTGCGTAGGGCACGTGCTCTCAGCACATTTGTTTTTTCTTACCTGAATGCAAATGTGCAGCCGCTCGGCATCTAGGTCCAGACTCCGGGAGGTCGCACATTTGTGTGCGGCCGGCATAAAGGGGTTAAGGAAAAACACAGGCCTTTTGTAAAACAATTTACTGAGCTGGCCAGAACCAGCTCTTGAGGAAGTCTATTTCACATTTTCAAAACTCTTACTGTGAAGATTTCTTTCTGTATTTGGAGATCAAAATTTTTTTCCTCCAGACGTAAATATGGAACCCTTGTCCTCTGTGATGACCTTAAAGTAGATAACTCTACACCGAGTTCACTATATGGACCACTTCTCTATTTATACATGTTGACCATATCCCCCCTTAATCTCCTCTTCTCAAGAGAGAATAAATTCAGTTCCTCTAATCTTTCCTCATAGCTGAGCTCCTCCATGCCTCTTATCAGTTTGTTTGCCCTTCTCTGCTCTTTCTCCAGTTCCCTGGTATCCTTTTTGTAAATTGGTGCCCAAAATTATTCCAGATGAGGTCTTACTAATGATTTGTAAAATTATATATCTCTCTCTGCAGTCTATAACTCTTTTAATACAAGAGAGGATTTTGCTCTCTTTGGAAATTGCAGCTTGACATTGCATGCTAATATTAAGCCTATGATCTAACAGAACACCCAGATCCTTCTCCACCATTGATTCCCCCAGTTGTACTCCCCCTAGTATGTATGATGCATGCATATTCTTAGCCCCCAAGTGCACAACTTTGCATTTATCAACATTAAACCTCATTTGCCACACAGTTGCCCAATTAAACAGTGCATTGAGGTTGGCCAGCATGTTTTTGGAGTGTGGAGGGAAAACAGAGTATCTGGAGGGAACACACACAGGCACAGGGAGAATATGCAAACTCTGCGCAGGTAGCGCTGTGGTTGGGATTACAAACTAACAACCTTTTGCTACTAGGTAGAAGTGCTAACCACTTATCCACTGTGTATCAAAGTAGTCAAAAGGAAAAATTATCAGCTACATCCAATCAGGCCAGTGCCAGCTGTAAGCTTACAATTGCCGGCACTGAATATTCATCCATCAGTACTGTATTGCTGTACGTGTATGGATAGCTTTATTATCCACAGCTTTATTATCCACTGACATTCCATTGGATAGAGAAGTGGAAGTGGGGTAGGGATTACTGTTAAAGCATCCCAGTTGATTCCTCAATAAGAAAAAAAATTAGTAGCCATCCTGTGTACCCAAATGCCACTGCCTGTTATCCCCATTATTGAAGGAAATGCTATGATTAATGCCTTGTGCGGCTTAAATGCGTTAGTAGATTGCTTTGTTCTAGGGTTTTCTAAGTGAAGATTTTGAGGAATTAAGTTTTTGCTGGACACTTATATATCTCTTCACATCTTCACACACTTCTGCACATATATCTATATCCTTGCCAAAGAAGAAGGCTGAATCTCCAAGTACCATAAGGGGTTGTATATGCAGGCAAGGGTCCAAGGGTGAGCTGTACATTTTTCTACTTGGATTGAAGAGTATGTATCCTATAAGATGAAGTGCCTTGTTTAATTTTTGTGAACACTGTAAACATTTTATTGTAACAAAAATACTGAAGGCGCTTGCAAAAGAAGAGGAATACTAACTTTTTTGGCAGGTGGTGTATATAAAACTTTGCTTCCTTGTTGAGCTCCGGCATTGCTACTTTCCAGCACTTATCAGTTAGCCCTATTCCAGCTGCTGTGATTCCTCCTGTCCTGTTCTGCAGTTATGTAGGGGTTGGCAGAAGGAACCAGAATGATCAGCAGGGAGCATGCTATCTGACATACCCAGATATGATGACTAGCAGTGGCACCCAGAGTTCTGCAAGAGAGCAAAGTTTACACACACTGTCTGGTTAGAATTCCTCTTCTTTCAGTTTCATTTATTTGAGGGAGCAGAGTTACTTTTAAGTCACAGAAGTTAAGCTCTTAGTAATAAAGTGAAGCGGTTTAGGAGATCCACACACAGGAAGGTTTTCAAGCACATAACATGAATAGCAGGCACCTTCTGGTGTTGACTCTTTTACTTTTTACAAAATGTCTGAAAACTTTTCTGTAAGGAAAGTGATAATAAGGTCAACTATCATTTCATGGGTTAATTGGATCACTATAAGCGGATTTTTATTAATGCAAAATTTTGTTTCTTTTTTCTAGTTCTTTGAAAGCCTGTTGTTTAATTTCTTGACCAAATTCCCCAAAAATATCATAGATACATAAAATAAACATTTTATACACTGTTAAATATTTACAATATAAAAAATAAATAATAAGTAATTGCAGAAAGGATCATTTTTTATGCAGCAACATCAGTATGAATCTGTTTACCATTCTTCATGTTTAGTAAACCATTATGTCACTTTGTATACATTTGAATAAATGAATATTTATTTTATCTTCATACCTATTTTTAGTCTCATCACAAGCAGTTGTGTTCTGTTGATGTTTATGTTACTATGAATGGTGAATCTTAGAAAGGAAATACAAAACGTGTCATAAAACGGCCACCTCTTTGCCTTGAGCATTTCATGCTTCATCAACCATCCACTTCTGATGCCATGGGAGAGAGAAACAACATCACTAGTAATTCATATTTGTAACTAAAATAGACACGTCACTTCTCAAACATTGCTTTGGTTACTTTACTGATTTTGTGGAAAAAAGAAACCAACATTGGCAGCTGTTCAAATTGGTATGAAAATAGCTAAACAGAGAAAGGTGGCCATGTGTGGGACAAAACAAAAAGCAATACAAAGGGGGTCCCCAGCACACTTTCAAGTTAGCTAAAAAAAAACTAAGCTAAACATGTATATGACAAATGACGCCCATGAAACCCTTTATTAGCTCTCCATCCTCACATGTAAAATAACATCATGTTATTCTGTAACCCAAAATTGCACCCAGGGGATGTGCCAAACCGTCATTAAAGTGTAGCTGTGCTCAAAATGTAAAATCATATATTCATTTCCATATTGTATTTCAATTATTTCTAGCCTACTCCTATTAATCTGAACACTCTTAAAGTTTGTAAACTTACCGTACTTTGGAACGATCCCCAGTTTCTTGAATTCAGTGACACGTAATTAATATGCCCTGTGAGTAGACACCGATGTATCACAGAATTCACAGAGCCTGCCTCTGAAATATAGAGGTGCTGAGAGGAGGAGATTCAGAAGGCAGAGTAAGTACAGGAATCACTGTTTGCAGGCAGCAAGGTACCATGAGATATGTAGTCCTTAAAAATTGAAATTGCCATCTCTGTGGCCTTTGATACTGTTGGCCACTCGATTCTTCTCAATAAACTTAATTCCCTTGGCCTACATGTTCTCCTATTACAATGCTGCTTCAGTGTTACCTGTCTCCTCCTCTCCACTTCTTCTTTCTGTAGGGGTCCACAAGACCTGGTTCTTAGACCCTTTCAATTCTCAAACTACACATCCTCTTTTGGTCAATTCATAATCTTCCATGTCTTCCAATACCATTTCTATGCTGATGACAACTAAATCTATCTCTCTACTTCTCACCTCACTCTGTAAGGGAATTCCTGTATGGCGACTTGCACATAGATATGCGCATGCGCAAAACATCGCACATAGAAATAAGCACAGGCACATTGCTAATAAAAATGAGCATAGGCTCGTGCATGCATGCAAGAATGTGCGCACACAAGTGCACGCACGCAGGAGCGTGCCCATAGTTTCTGTCATCAGATGGTGCTGACTGGTCTTTAGCTGCTTCCTTGTGTCCTGCTTGTATCCTGTTTGTTATCCATTGCTGACCTGGCTTGCCATTGACCTGCTCTTGGATCCTCTTTATGCTTCTGGTCATTGGTTTCTAATACTGGCTTACTCCTGACCATGTTCTCATGGTCATTTACTCATTTACTCCCCTTTTATTTCTTGCCTTGACTATTGCAACTCCCTTCTCTTAGGCCTACCTCTCCATAGTCTAGTCCCTCTTCTGTCTATCACAAGTGCTGCTGCCAAAGTCATTTACCTTACCAACTACTCAGTGTCTGTCACCCCTCTCCGCCAATTCTTCCACTGATTTCTGATTACCCAGCAAACAAATTCAAAATACTAACAGCAACATACACAACTCTGCCCCAGATACATTACCAATCTTGTTTCTAAATACCACCTAAACTGTCATCTCTGCTCCTCCTAAGACCTCCTGCTTACATGCTCTCTTGTCTCTTCCTCCCATGCTTGTCTCCAGGACTTCACCATAGCCTCTCCTATCCTCTGGTACTCTCTACCTCAATCTGTCTCCTTTAGACGATCCCCAAAAACTCATCTCTTCAGGGGAGCCTATCATGTCCCCTACTAAACTGAACTTGTATCTCTTAAATCAGCTCATCCCCCACAGTTATAACCCTCTGTATCACTTTCCCCACCCTTTTAGGATGTAAGAGCAGGGCCCTCTTAACCCTCTATTAATTTATTGTATTGTGATTATTCTGTATCCGTTAAGATTTTAAAGTGCTGCACAAACTGTTGGAGCTAAAAGCATGCTGAGAATACAGGAAGTTGTGGAAAGAGATGACAGGAAGAACTAACATGAAAAGAGATTTTTCAAGTAAGATCATATTGGATTGTCAGAAATAACTATTGTTTGCATTGCTATTACAATGATGAGGTTGGAAAAGTGTAAGCTGTGAACACAGATCTCCTTTAGTTTAAGTTTTAATGGTTCAGAGTATAGTTGTATTCATTTTAAAGCATAAACATATTATCACAAAGAAAACTTTGTGACTGCAGATGGCCATACACTTCTTGTTTGGTAAACTAAGATTTTTGTACCCACCATAAAATCTTTTTCTTGGAGTCCATTGAGGGATATGGGAATATGGTAAATAATAGACAAGTGGGTTATTTGTAGCTGTCCTTCAGCAGGTGGACACTGGCAAAAAGAAAAAAAAACATTGAAGGTCAGCCACTATAACCCTGCCCCTACTGGTCATGCCTCAGTTTTGTGAGCAAACCGTACAAAGGACCAAGACACGGAGGGATGAGACTGTTGTCCCTCAATGGGCTTCAAGAAAAAGATTTTACAGTAAGTGCAAAAATTGCACTTTCTTTATCATCCATTGACGATCTAGTAAATGATAGACGTGTGGGTAGTCTAAATGCAGTGCAATTGAAGGATGGGTAGCAGCCAATGAGCAACCCAATGGATGTGGAATTGCATGAAAAGAGTAGCCAAAGGAGTAATTGGCTGAAGGGCCAGTGAAAAAATGTGAGAGTAATACAGAAAATGAATCTGATTCACCAAAAGTGAATCTGAATTTGCAGAACAGAACAGGAAGCATCATTAGGGGGAGAACCAAACAACCATAAGGATACAACCAGTGAAGGAAAACTTAGAAGGTAGGCAACAAAAAAAAAAACATTGTCAGTAAGGAAAGGCTGAAGCCTAGGATATGTAATCCCTGACCTTAAGGAAAGAAATGTTGAACAAAGTATGTCTGGACCACTGAAGCATCCACATTTGGTATGGACCTCCTATTAGTAAACACCTTCTCAAAATAGAAATGATCTGGCATAGTCTCAGGTAAGACCCAAGACCCTTCAGGGTGTTTTCAGTTCGCATAGAGTCCTGAAACAGAGGGTGTAACAAAAAGGTCTTTGGCGCCATAGCTTCAAAATGCCCAAGATCTAAATCAGCAGGGTGATCCGATGAATTATTATTATTACAGGTACTTATAAAGCACTGTCAATTTTCGCAGCTTTACATATATATTGCACATTCACATCAGTCCTTATTCGTCAAGTGGTGTACAATATAAGGCCTAACTCACATTCATACTTACACATACGAGGGCCAATTGTATGGCCCAGGAGCCAATTAACCTACCAGTATTTCTTTGGATTGTGGGAGAAAACTGGAGTACCCGGAGGAAATCCACACAGGCACAGGGAGAAAATGCAAACTCCAGGCAGGTGATGCCATGTTTGGGATTCGAACCAACGATCTGAGTACTGCCAGGTGGAAGTGCAGGGTAATATGCACTGGTTTAGTATAGTTTGAAAAAAAAACTCTTATACATAAAGGTAAACTGCAGGAGACTGCAGTCACCCAAAAACTGCCTTTCCCCATTATTGGGATTCTGAATCTGAATCGGAAATGGGAGCAGGGCTGCAGACCCAATTGACTTAAGGTCGCAGGAAAGTCAGAGACAACCTCTACCGGGCTTGGTTCTTAGAACGTCAAAGGACAGAATCATCTAGTGGCTGGGCAGAAAGAGCTAGGAAATCTCTAGTGAACCGAGAAGCCTATGTAGACATGGGGGTAGCTTCTGCCCCACCCAATGAAGCTGAAACAGAATCCTCACATGAAGACCCTATAACAATAGGGTTTCCAAGTTCCAGATTACAGGTAAATGGGGAGACTGGGTAAATGCTCCTAGAATTATTGGGGCAGGCTGAGGTCACCCATAGCAGTCCTACAGTATGTGTGTCTTTGGGAAGACATATTTTAAAGTATGGTAGTTAGCAACTAGACACAATGTCAAGCATGGCCAAAAGAACTCATAAACTGAGGCAGCTGGTATGGATGAAGGATTCAAGCAGCAAGATAAAAATATCTATGGTGTACCAAGTATCTTGAAAAAATAAAATTCAAAAGCAAGAATAAAGCCTTGCAAAAATATAGTTAGACTTTGGGAATGGTGTCCTACCTCTTAGAAACACTAGCAAAAAAAAAAACAAGACAGGCCAGTTAAACATAGGATTATATATATGGGCTGGTTTTCAATTGCTTTTTCATTTATAAGTGTCCAAGCTTCTTGAAGGCGGCATTATAACCCAAATGTTTCAGAATTCCTGTGTCTATGAGTGAACAATAAAGAAAAAGTTTTCTATTCTTTTCTACAATGTTACATTTGTTTTTGCTTTTCTAAATATGTGGAGCAAAATGTCAAACTAAAAATATGTCACAGTTTGTTAATATGGTCTCCTTAGGCTGTCCTTTTACTGTTAAATATATAAACCTGTCAAAATCTGTATTTTTCTTACATTAGCACCACTCTTCCATGTCTATATATTTCATCTAATCTAATTCATATGTATGAAGAATTCTTTTATGGAACAAAATATATATTGTAACTGCAACCACAATATGATCTCCAGCAAGAGGAATATAGAGGCATATGGTGAGTTAAAGAAGAAATCAGTACTGGGAAAAGATGGTCTGTCATATACAACTGTTATCAGTAGTAGCCAGCCAGATGCATATGCTGATAAGTAATTATTAACATACCAGAGAGGTCATGAGAAACATATCACCTGTTTTCAACAGACTTTTTTTTCTCAAGGAAAGGGTTACATCCTCCCGTGGAGAACACTGAACTATGCAATAGGTAGATTGTGTTTATGTTTGGTTGTTAGATACCAGTTTGCAAAATGCATGAATGTGTATTTTATGAAGAAAAATATTATTGTGCCAGTTTAGCCAATGATAAATATGGTCTTCTAAATACACTCAAGCAAAACATATTTGCTGTGAACATTTTTGGGGCACTAAGGACCCTTTCATAATATGTACACATGTCAATTTATAATTAAATTATCATTATTATTATTATACAGGATTTATAGAATAATATGGTTATAATAATAATTATTTAATACAGGGTGCACCAATAACACTGAAGGTTTTCTAAAGAGGGAGCACATCAGCTGTTTGCTTTCAGATTCTCTCTCTCTGATTGAAACTGCCTACAGTCTATTCTGAATATAGCAGGCTGGAGGGCAGGGTGGGGGATTGGTCAGCCTCTGACTGAAGCTACTAAGCTATATAAACAATAGAATTTTTCAACAGAGCAGCTAAGAATAGACAAGTAAACATGGGAATATAATAAAACAAGAGCTCAGTCTGCTGCTTGCAACTTTAAATATGAAATAATTATATGAAATATTTTATATTTATCAGGCATAAATACTTTGACTTGGGCTACCATTTCTGAAAAAAGATTTAATTACACTTTTGCAGTTGCTGCATCTGCAACACACAGATATCAACATGGATAAATATCTCTGTAGGAAAGATCTTTAATCATCCATGTAGATCTAAAGTTAACATACAGACATCAGAGTATGTTTTCAGCTTCTCTGGCTATTTATATACAACGGAGGAGGGTTCATTCTCTGACTGTGATTTTCTGAGTAGGCAATTGACCAGCCAGGATGGGTTTTTCCAGCTGAATAAAGTGATTGTAAAGGCGGAACGTTTTTTACCTTCATACATTTTTGCATGAAGGTAAAAAAACCATCAGTGTACAGCTCCCCCCTCAGCCCCTCTAATACTTACCTAAGCTTAATCGCGATCCAGCGCTGTGCATAAGAGCCTTGGCTCTCCTGAGTCTCTCCTCATTGGCTGAGACACAGCAGTGCAACTGCTGCTGTTAATCACAGCCAGTGAGGAGGGAGCAGGGGGAGGGGCCAAGCTGTGCTCTGTATGTCTTATGGACATACAAGGCCTGCTTGGGAGTGAGCTCGCATGAGTGCCCCCAGAGCAGGCAGCTTGCTCTAGGGGACCTCGGCAGTAGGGGAGGGTCTAGGAGCACCAGAAGGGGAACTGAAAAGAGGAGGATCAGGGCTGATCTGTGGAAAACCATTACAAAAAGCAGGTAAGTATGACATGCTTGTAATTCTAATTTAAAAACAAAAAACATTTTAATACTGTTTTCACCTGTAAAGAGTTGGGACTAGGGCTGTCAAAAGCACAATTCCTCATACCTCAACATTGGGACAAGCATAAGTATTTGCCTAAGTCAAAATTAATGTATGTACAACATTAACTACTTCCCATCTTTTAGCATAAGTTCACAATTTAGTGTGTTTGCGGCTCGCATTTGCAGGGGTACGGCAGCCCATTCCTTTGCCTGTGGGTTACGATGCATGGAGGTGCCATTGTGAATGAATGGAGACAAAGATGGAAGGCACAGATGCTGGTGTCTGAAGTGGGGGACACAGATGCTGGTGTGTTGTGTGAAGAGGGGGACAAAAATGGGGGACACAGATGCTGGTGTGTGAAGTGGGGGACACAGATGGGGGACACAGATGCTGGTGTGTGAAGTGGGGGACACAGATGAGGGACACAGATGCTGGTGTGTTGTATGAAGAGGGGGACAAAGACAGGGAATACAGATGCTGGTATGTGAAGAGGCGGACAAAGATGGCAGGACAGATGCTGGTATATGAAGAGGGGGACAAATATGAGGGCAGAGATGCCGGTGTGTGAAGAGGGGGACAAAGATGGGGGCACAGGTGCTGGTATGTGAAGATGGGGGCACAGATGCTGGTAAGTAAAGATAGGGGCAGAGATGCTGGTATGTGAAGATGGGGGCAGAGATGCTGGTATGTGAAGAGGGGGACAAATATGAGGGTACAGATGCTGTGAAGATCATGGCAATGATGCTGGTTGATATCATCATGCATGAAAACTGATGTCAATGTGAATGAGAACTGAGGTAAACTGATGTGAAACTTATGTAAACTGATGTCTCTGCAAGTGAAATCTGCTCAGTTTTCCCATAATTTTTTATGCGCATATGGTGTGAACGAGCCCTGAATGTAGCCTTGCCTTAAAATTGCGTTGGCTTGAAGAATAAGGTGCCCTGCATATCCTTCATCCTAAATAAGTCTGCTTCATACTGCGCATGTGCCACAACTGTATTCATTTCTATGGAGGTTCATAATCATGGCAGCCTCCAGCTATTGCTCGCAGTACAACTTATAGGAAAGTGTCATTTTTCAGACGAAAGGCTGTGAGAAAAACTGTGAGGCTAATAGCAGGGCTGCACAGTGAAGATCACTGGTTCGGGTTTGAAGGATATATATTTGGCCCAATTATAAGAACTCACAGTGGGAAGGGGGGATTTATCAAAAGTAATTTATACACAGGGACAGCATTCCTTTAAAGCTGAAATTTAGTTATGGCAATTATTACATGTACTGTATGTGCCATACCTGTGGGATCAGCTGGCAATCATTGTAATAGGCACCTTTGCCTATTACACTAGCTTCTGGGTCCTGTGCCTAGTAGCTGCAATGCTGCTAGGTGAACACAGAAGGTTGTTTTCTTGGTATGAGTAGAGATCGTGATGCCATCGCCCTGCCTCTCCAGAACATTTTGCATTCATAGAGGAATGGCAAACTGTTCCCTGCATGGAGCCAATGCCCTGAAGCTAGCAGAGATCACTGGCTACTACAATGATTTCCAGCTCCTTCTTGGCAGAAGATCAGAAAGAATGTCGTCTTCAAATTTCATCCGATCTCTTGAAGAATGCAGATTTTTTTTTTTTTTTAAATTGTCACACCTCGTATGTACTTACATGGGCAGCACAGTGGCTAAATGGTTAGCACTTCCTCCTGTCAGTACTAGGGCCGTTGGTTCAAATCCCAGCCACAGCACCACCTGCCTGGAGTTTGCCTGTTCTCCCTGTGCCTGTGTGGGTTTCCTCTGGGTACCCCAGTTTCCTCCCACACTCCAAAGACATGCTGTCAGGTTAATTGCATTCTGTCTAAATTGGCCCTAGTAGGTGTATCTATGAATGTAAGTTAGGGACCTTAGATTGCACTATATAAGTACTTATATAATAATATACAATAAAATAAATAATTGGTTCAGCTTGGACCAATTATTTATTATTTGTAAATCATACCTAAACTACAGCTATAGGTGACACAACTCAGTGCTATAAAACACTAAGCAACAGATTTATGAAACAGTTGTGTGGGCTAACTATCCTTTAAAAGCACTGTTGCATGCTTTCTACATTTTCTTCATTCCAAAGTAAGTGAATCCCACTGATGTTCTATCTGTTATTCAGAGAACACATCTTAGGGCAGTGCACCTTACATTTTTATATAAAAAAAACAAAAAAAATCAGAATGTAAATACATTTGCCGGTTATCGGCTGCACTTTCCTCACGCTGCCCCAGCATGAGGAAAGAGAAGAGTCGGTAATCGGCAAATAAATTTAGGCAGCCCATTGCTGCCCCCAGCCCCAAAAGTGTCCATCAATGCTGCCTCAGCAGTGTTCGTCAATGCTGCCAGTCAGTGTCCATCAGTGCTGCCAGTGTCCATCAGTGCCAGCAGTCAGTATCCAATGCCGCCAGTCAGCGATCATCAGTGCCGCCAGTCAGTGATCATCAGGGCCGTCAGTCAGTGTCTATCAGTGCTGCTAGTGAGTGTCCATCAGTGCCACCAGTCAGTGTCCATCAGTGTTGCCAGTCAGTGCCCATCAGTTCTGCCAGTCAGTGCTGCCTATCAGAGACCTTCAGTGCTGCCTATCGGTGCCCATCAGTGCCGCCTATCAGTGCAGCCCCATCAGTGCCGCCTCATCAGTACCCATCAGTGTAGCCTATCAGTGCCCATCAGTTCTGCATATCAGTGCTCATCAGTGCAGCCTCATCAGCGCACATCAGTGAAGGAGAAAAATTACCTGTTTGCAAAATTTTATAACAGAAACTAAGAAAAAGAAAATTTTTAAAAAATATTTGGTCTTTTTTCGTTTGTTTACCAAAAAATAAAAAAAAAACTGTGGTGATTAAATACCACCAAAAGAAAGCTCTAAATGTCTAAAAAAATAATAAAAATGTCATATGTGCAAAGTGTTGCATGACCGCACAATGGTCATTCAAAGTGCGACAGCGCTGAAAGCTGAAAATTGGCCTGGGCAGGAAGGGGGTGAAAGTGCCCGGTAGGCAAGTGGTTAAGGGATCTCATAAGCCACTCAGATATGCACCACCTTAAAAGCCACTTACCCGTTAAGGGTAAGATTACAGCATCACTATTACCTTGTATCCAGCCAGCTCCTTCCTGGTGGCATGATGACGTCTAAAGCTCCGCCCTGACATGTTTCGTCACTTCCTGTGACTTTTTCCAAAGGTTTACTAATGCCCCACCCTGCCCTCCAGACTGCTATCAGAGCACATCCACTAAAATAAAAATACAGAATAAGACATTGGTGCTTTGATTTCTTATTTCCTGCAAAAAGGACCTCATTAATTTCTCATCCTCACATATACACTATAAATTTCAGTAAGTAAATACATTTTGCACTAAAGTCTAACAAAAAAAACTAATTAAATAGTTACAGCAGTGACAAAACAACACACTATAAGGCAAATTATAAATATGTAAATTGGTTTACTCATAAAGCACACTTGATGGCCAGATTAATTGCGGTTTTCCTAATTGAAAGTCCTCTTGGCCATGGGCATCTGAACCCAAGCAACTCAATTCCAGAGTATTTCTGCTGTCCAAAAAGCTCAGATGCTGCATACAGACACCCATAGACATGCATGGCTCTGCTTAGGTACTGTATATGCTGGTGCCTGAATAAACATTAGTATACCTTACAGATAATTGCAAAAAAAATTATATTTTATATGTAGCCCAGGTCTGAGGCACACTTTGGACAACAGCTGCACAGACCAGGCTGTCACTGACACGTATGCTGCAGCCACTCATACTGAGCCAGTGCTGCAGCTATTCCCTCTCCTTGACTGCCAGTAAACATTAAACATTTCTAGGGCTGTGTGCAGCCACAGATAGAGCCGAGGAAAGCTCCACCCACCACCTAGGCAAACAAAGGAAGTAGTAATGTTGCTGCTGTTCAACCTGGGAAAGGACCAAGTCTTCTGGGAGGAGCAAGGACTTGTGGGAGATGTGGTTGCCAGAGAGACTGTACCAGGTGCTATAGAGTGTTTTAGAGCTACAGATCTCAGCATTAGGAGAGCTCTGTGGAGGAGGAAAAGGAAAGACTGTTCCTGGGCTTAAGGTATTATTTGAAGGGACATTGTAGGGTACACTCTAGAGCAGCCTTTCTCAACCAGGGTACCCAGGCACCCTGGGATGCCTTGAGGTTTCTTCAAGGGTGCCTTGGCAAAATGTCTAAAAATTGCCCAAAACTTGAATACAATCCAGCAGGTGGAAAAAGCCTTCCTTTTAGTTACACAAAGCCACAGGTTTTCATTGTGCACCATTACGACCTTCTAGCAGCCAGCGTCCTGACAACCAATGACATCATCAGTTGATATGGAGGATGTCAGCTGCCTGCACAGCATCCTAGTTTGACAATCCCCTGCCCCTCTCCATCAGTGCTGGGGTCACATCAGCTCAGTGATGGAGAAAAAGTAAAGGAGAAGAGAAACAATGGAATACTGGTCAGTACCAGTGTGCAAAAGTGTATTTGTTTTGGAAGAACAAATCACCTCTAACGTTGGGTGTCCTACATGTGTGGATGTTGCTGCGTTATATAAAACTAGAATAGTTTTTCGCATTTTAGAATGGGGTGCCCTTTTAAAATTATGGACAGTCTTGAGGCACCCCATTTTAGAATGGGGTGCCTCAAGACTGTCCAGAATTTTAAAGGGTGCCTCAGGACTGTCCATAATTTTAAAGGGTGCCTTGACTGAAAAAGGTTGAGAAAAACATTGCTCTAGAGTACACCCCTAGGCTGTGTTGCACTGCGAATAGGGAACCTAGAAAATAAGATAGCAAATAATAAAGTCTGTATACAAGGAAATATGCCAAAAGGTTACTTAACTCAGGTTACAGCAGGTTCACAATCTCCATAGGCAACGAGGACCCAGGCTTATTCTACAGCAATTGCAGGAGATCTGGTGAGAAATGTTTTTCTTCAGTTTAAGTTTCTGATTCTTCTGTCAGAGATATTCCTTGGTGTTAAGTCAACTTAGAGCCCTCCTTATTTAGAAAGCATTACTAGTTACTCCCACATGGGTGTGGTCTCCTTTTCTGCCTTATTTACACTGTCATATAGAGGTGAAACACTCTCCAATTCACCCTCTAGATGGCACTGTTGTATCATACATGCCACAGGTCATATATGTAAGAAGGTCAAGCTATTGTTAACCATTGATTAACTTGACTTGTTGATTTCATTTATATAATTAAATTTTAAATCATAGAAGAGCCCAACATACATCAATGGTATCTAAGTTCTCATTGTTGTAGAAGACAGCTTGTGTTATTGTTACCAAGGCATTTGTTTGAGAAGTTCACTCAAACATTCAAAATTAACCTGACTTTTGTTTCTAAGACAAACAAGCAAACAGATCCTTTTATTTAAGTCTGAGAAAAAAATCATAAAAGAGACATATACAGTATTTATTTCAAATGCAACACACCCTTTAGTCAGGATCCCCATTAGTGTAGGGATAAGGGGTAAAGTCCCTGGTCTGCTTGCCATTTACTAAGTCACACATATATAACTGTTATAACTGTTTTATATAACTGTTTATAGTTATAACTGTTTCTGTATACTTGGTAAACTGTTTATTACTGCTTTTCCATCTTTTGGTTATTGTTTTATTGTGTATTATCCAAATAAATATTTTCTTGTGTGTCAGAGGGTGTGGCATTGCCAATAAAGTAATTGACATCAGGAATCAGGATACTCAAATGTCAGTAGCTCTTTCAGGGGTAAGTGTTACATATACATTTTGCATATGCATGTACATCATACTCCTATTTACACAAGCACGTACGTATACCTGAGTACAGTCACACACAGCTATTTATGATAATAAGATCCTCCTGCACGTCTATGGATCCTCACTAACCCTAAACTGCTGGCACTTAAAACCTAAACCCAAGTTGTATGTGACTAAAAAAAAATATACAATATAGTACAGCGCTAAAGTATACAATAAATATATGTAATAAAGTGATAAGATCCTTAATGGATCTGTAGGTATAAAATATAGTGAAAAAGTGACATCCGTACAAACAATAAAAAAAAAAATGTGAACAAATGAACATATATCCAATACCCCTTAATCCACACTTGAGGGGTCTAATAGTCACAACTCAATAGTGCAAAACTAAGTGTGAATCCCTAAAAAGGGATAGATCTTGACAAGTGTAACACACTTAACCACACAAATGGTCCATATATACAGTAGAATATACCAAAATAATACTTATGTAAAAAAATATATAAAATATATAAAGTCCACAACTGGAAATATCAAATCATGCTCCAACATCAAAAACATGCAGGTGATAATGTGTAATCGTGGTCACATCTCAGGTGCAAATCCACAAGTGGTCAGAATGCCCCCTCACCTTCTTACAGTGACCACAAGGGCCAGCTCACTTCTAGGATCACAACACGATCCTCACAGGTATTACTTGTCACAGGTCAATCACCTCATTCGGTATACCCTATACCCATGCAGTACACCCATAGCATGCGGTGACAGGCACATATTGTTCAACATACATGGTGAGCGGTGTTGCTGATATAACAGGTGGTGTTACAAACACTAGAAGAGAAACAAGAAAGTGAGCGCTCCCACATCAGCAGCCAATGCACACAAGGCAATCACAGCAAAACCTTCAAAAATACACAGAAAATAAAGTGCGGCGCTAATAAATATGACATAAGATCCGTAGACCCATAGGTCTCAGATAGTCTAACAAGACACTGTGATATATAACAGAAATAATGACCAGTACTTCAGATAAATAATGTAATGTCCAGGCGAATAAACGCAGGATCTTGCATAGAAGCTAATAAGCCTAGGATCAAATGGTAAAATTCCTCCTCTGCTGGAGGAGCCAGCAGAGCGTGACATCGTAGCCGCCCGGAGCCACGAGAAGGCCCGGCGGCCATATTACTTTTGGTCAGTCACACTATTAATTCCTTTTCATTCACTGATTAAGTGTTTCTGCCCGGTTTTACTATTACTAATTTTGGAATAAATGTTCTTGATTTTACCTACTACACTATGAGGTGTTTTTTGGCTCCTATTTGGAGCTAACAATTTTTAGGACACCTTATCTATTTTGGCCACCGGAGGGAGTTCCTCGCTCATAATTCACCTAAGCTAAAGAAGATCTCTGGATTTGGAAGCTGTCCCTGTTGTACCAAGAATCGCCTGTTTCCGGAGGGTTACCCACTGTACCCGCTTGATGAGGGATTTCCAGGGGTTATACTACATATGCGCTTTTATATAGCGCGTCCGATGAGTGCGCAATTTTACCATTTGATCCTGGGCTTATTAGCTTCTATGCAAGATCCTGCGTTTATTCGCCTGGACATTACATTATTTATCTGAAGTACTGGTCATTATTTCTGTTATATATCACAGTGTCTTGTTAGACTATCTGAGACCCATGGGTCTACGGATCTTATGTCATATTTATTAGCGCCGCACTTTATTTTCGGTGTTACAAACACTAGTTCTGCCTCTAAACAAACAGCATTTTCAAATTTAAAATAGTTGATTTTTAGTTTGAAAATGTACCGCTTTCCCTCCAGAAGATTTACCCTCCTTCCTGACCAGGCCATTTTTTGCGATATGGTGCTCCGTTACTTTAACTGACAACTGTGCTGTCATGCAATGCTGTACCCAAATTAAATTTATGTCCTTTTTTTCCCACAAATAGAGATTTTTTTTTGTGGTATTTGGTCACCTCTGCAGTGTTTACTTTTTGTGCTATAAACAAAAAAGACTGAACATTTTGGAACAAAATATATTTTTTTTCCACTAGAAAACATATCAAATAACAAAATTTTAAAAATCAAATTTCTTCATAAATTTAGACCAAAATGTATGTTGCTAAATATTTTTGTTAAACAAAGCACAATAAGTGTTTATTGATTAGTTTGTGCAAAGGTTATAGCTTCTACAAACTCTGGTACATGTACTGGAATTTTTTTTTTTTAATTTTATACTATTAAAGGCAGCGATCAGCAACTTATAGTGGGACTGCGATATTGCAGACATTTTTGCACTGACACTTTGTGGGAATCAGTAACACTAATATAGTGATCAGTGTTAAAAATATGCACTGACACTGTACTAATGACATTGGCTGAGAAGGGGTTAACATCTAGTGTGTTCAAAGGGTTAACTGTGTACCTAGCTATGTGTTTGGTGTACACTAGGAGGTGCTTTTACTATGGGAAGTGATGAATCGTGTTCTCAGATCTACAGAGAGAAGCGATTCATGACTTTCCCCTGTCACAACAGTGCTATGGCTATATAGCCATAGCTCTGTTCTTCCTTCCTGACGATCCGCATGTGCCGATGAGCAACTGCACACCAAGGCCTGCAGATCGTTTTGTGCTGTGACAGTTCACAGCTGAAGATTTCCTCCAGTGGCGCGAGTGTGTCCCCTTGTACCAGAAGTGCAAAATGATGTTTATATATGGGATTTTGAACAGGCATGCCACCCTGTAGCAGTACAATTGCTATAGAGCGGATGGCAAGTGGATTTATATTTCATTCATTTCTAAAGAAGATCCAGCATCATAGTTTTGAAAATCTTGCTTAAAGTTGGCAAACGTTGATTCAAACCCCATTAACCTCCCTAGCGGTATGATTATGTCAATATTTCTGTGCTCAAAGCGATACATTGTTTTGCATGGAAATGTTTCTTTTTTTATTGTAGGCCTGTAATTCTTAGGAATAACTCACTGAAATCTGTCCGAACAGGAGTCTAGTAAACATCCCGGGTATGATAAAATTTGAAACACAAAATCATAAATTATAATACAATAATCATTAAAATAATAATATAATAATTATAAATGTAATTCAATAATATAATCAAACCAAAAACACTGAAATTTGAAATATAGCGCCAAGTTCGCACATCACTGAGCTTAGTCGCAAAATCATTTTCAGTGTCTGATGACGAATTTCCCCACAAATCATTATCACTCAATTCTGCAAGTGGTTCTAATTTACTATCGCTGTTCTCTAGCTGGTCTAAAACCACTTTTGACCTAAAGGGACACTTTTTGGACGCCATGGACATTTCTCAGTTTCCAGGCAGAAAGAACAGTAAAAATGCAGGCAGGGCACAGGACAAAGCACTAGGGACAAAACATATGCGAAATGCTTTGAAACAGCAATGTTTTACTAAGTGATTTTAGTGTATTGAGTGAATGTCACTGTTAAAATTTTTGAAATTCATGCCGGTTGCATCCCCCGTACGTCCCAACGCTCGCAGGGACCGGAACTCAGAAGACAGATGCCGGCATCGGCCGGAGGAGATGGCTGGGAACAGTGCAGGGTGGACATCGCGGGAGTACAGAACAAGGTAAGTGAAACAGGCATCCTGGAGCAACTCTGCAGGGTATTCCCAAGTGTAGCTCGGGATTACCGCTTTTGGTACTGATAGTTTACCCCAAGCTACACTTGGTAATACTGCCAGGGAAATTAAAGTCTGGGGGGGCTGCAAAGTTGTTATTCAGTTCTAGTCATTTATATGGCTATTAATATAGCTATTGTCAAACAAAAGGCGTTGGAAGCTGAGCATAGACATGGGGAACATGTACCAATATCTAAATCTTATTAAAAAAAAGAAAAGTATCTCTTCCTTCACAGAATTGTCAGCTTTCCCTAGGGCCCTTTCACATGGGCTTTTCAATCAGGCCTGACTGTCAGTCTTTCAGGTGGACCATATCAGTAGATCCATGCAGCTCTATGGGCAGGCTAATGTAAACAGACACCCACCTACGCCCGAGTCCTCCCAGGTCTGGAAAAAAAAAATTAACAGAAAATAATCCTTTTTTATTTTTCCAGACCTAAAAGTGATGGATTGGTGGTAGCCTGATGTAAACAGTCCATTTGCATCCGGCCACCCATAAAACTATCATGGGTCCACCCACGTCCGCTGGACACAAACTGACATCAGGTCAATTCAGCTCCAATACTGAACGAAGCAGAGCAGTTTTATCTGAAAGAGCCCTAACAGGTATAACACACATTGATAAAGGCTGCGGTGTGCCAAGCCTGTTTTAGGGGCTAGGCTATCTATTCCTTCCATATATTGGGTCTTGTACCTCAACTGACCATATAATAAGGACATACATACATTGTAGATTGTTCCATTTTTCTGGCAATCGACCAGCAAAATGTTCGGCAAATCCAGTGGATTTGAATCCAAACCTCATGCCTCTCAAGAACACTTGTTTCTGCTGACTCATCACTACACAAAGTCCTTCAAATGATAATTGTTGCCTACAATGTCCATATATACGAACATGGGAGACATAGCAAATATCTGTGTTAGGATTTTAAGTTGTTTTATTATAAATATGGCACTAAAACTAGGTATTAAAAATGAAGAAGAAAAACATAATTGAAGGAGGCATCTCATGAAAGTGCAATATCGCCATCTCCTGGTAAGTGTAAATAACAAGAAAACTTTTCTATGCAATACATACTGTATATACAACATGTCAAGTTGAACAGGTTTTCTCTTCTTTCTAATATGCAGAAGAACTTTTGTGAAAATGCACAATAGCATTATCTTCAGGCAAATAGCCCAGTTTAATTTAACTAATATATATGAGTAATGAACTAAATGTGAATTATAAGTAAAGACAATGAGCGCAATTTCATAATTTCTTTAAGAGAAATCACACATGTTGGATATGCATGCACCCAGAATAGCAAAATGTCAAGCCTCAGAGTTATGCAGGCCATAGATGGGTCGAAAACCGGCCATTTTTTAAAAAAACACAAAAAATCGGTCGTTCAATAGGCCAACGTTACCACCAATGGTAACAAAAAATCGGGCCAATTTTCGTCCTGTCTATGGCCGGCATTTAATTACTTCTGTCCCTGCAGAGAGCTCCGCTATTATATTTGACATTAAAAAGTATTGCGGTTGCAACATTGTATCTATTTGTATCCATTTTAGATACAGATGTTTTTATTTGGATACAAATAGATACATTGTTGCAACCGCAATACTTTTTCATGTCAGATATAATAGCGGACTGGAATTCTTCTTCTTCTTTTTCTTTTTCTTCTTTTTCATCTTCTTTTTCTTGCAGGTCACGGCTCATGCGCAGATTTTTTATTGGTAAAAAGATCGGTCGATTTGCCCATCATTGCCGCGAAAATCAGCTGATCTGCAAATTCGGCCGATTTTTTTCCAACTTTACCGATAGAAAAAATTTGCCATAATCCAGAAAAACTGCCGACCAATTAACCCATTAACAGTGTGAAAATTGGCCGATTTTCGACCCACCTATGGCCTGCATTAGACAGTCCCAGGCTCAAAGGGGGAGATTTACCAAAACTGGTGAACACAGAATTTGGTACAGCTGCGCATAGTAGCCTTTAGCTTTTAACTTCAGCTTGTTAAATTAAGCTTCGACAATAAAACCTGGAAGTTGATTGGTTACTATGCACAGCTGCACCAGGTTCTGTGTGCACTAGTTTTAGTAAATCACCCCAAAAGTGTGTCTATAGCCAAAATTTTATTTTTTTTTTAAATAGAGTAGGGAAGGATTAAAATGCCTGTCAGGGTATTTTACTGTGGGAGGCTCTGCTACAGAGATTCCTTCATGTCTTGTCTGGTAAAAAGGTTCCCACATGGAAGAAAATATATTTGAAATATATTTTAAAAATACTCTTCCCAAACGTATTGTCAAATATTTGAAATACTACAATTTTGGCCATATTCAATATATTTATAGATAGATAGGTAGATAGATAGATAGATAGATAGATAGATAGATAGATAGATAGATAGATAGATAGATATACATAGATAGATAGATGGCATGTTGCAATGCATTTTTTATATATTAGAAAATATATGAAAAATATTTTTAAGAATATTTTTTTTTAAATATATTTTGTCTGTTTTTTTAACATATAAAAAAGTCATTTTGACATATATTTTTACATATATTTGTAAATGCACTCCAAAAATGTAGATTAAATGTAATTTTAAAGACATACAGTATATTTGAAAATGTATTTTTAAAAATATCCCTTGTATATATGCATACATACGGCTGTGGGGTTGAGAATGTCTTGGCTGCTTATGCTTGGTTTTGTGCAGTGAAAACTTCCTGGAAGGATAGCTTAGGTGGATTCGGACTACGAAGCACAAGAGAGAAACAAATACTTGGAGCTTTGGAGATAGACAAGTAAACACTACAGATATACAGTGCTTTGTTCAAATTCCATGTCTGCGCAACAGGAAGGTATTTGAGAGGAACCCATAGCTTGGAGGAGGATCTTGATTTAAGTCGGTGGAGGCAGTGGAGTATCAATATCCTGGCAGAGATATATATTATATATACAAAGCCTTGTGACCCGCAAGGGTCGAATATTGAAGGTGAGGGGGCACTTTGGCTATTTATGAGGGGAGTCACTTCAAGAGTCACGAAGAGCACAATGGCAGCATGGAGTGAAATCATTACCACAGCGTATTGAACACTTTTATTATTTTACACAGTGTGGCATCACTAATAATAATTTTTGGATTTGATTTTGCATTATATTTTGTTTAATATTTGTCACTTTGCACAGTTTAAGTGTCATTCTGTTGAATATCACTATTTACCACTAGGGGGTGTATAATTTACGTGGGGGATTTTGCACTATATATGTTTGTAGATTGATTATAATTTTGAAGGATATAAGTTGAGCGCTTCATCATTTATATTATTAGTAAATCCTGAAATGTTACAAAAAAGTTGAGTCATACTCCATCTTAAAGTCACTGTATTGTTTTATTCCATGAAAACCGAAATGCATGCATACATTCTTTCTGCACCCAATGCATCACACTTCACTGACGCATTTCACCTCTAAGGGCTTGCCTACAGGGAATAGAGCTGGCACAAGAAGTGGTAGGAGGTGAACGATTGAAATATCCATTCACTGGGGAGGCTATGATTTCCAAGAATCAGCCACAGCTGAGCAGTCTCTCAGATACATACACAATCTGGATCATTAACAGGCTATAAAAACAGGAATTAAACCAAGAATATATCAAATGTAACAAGAAAAAGCAACAAGTAAAACGCATCACCTTCTCAAACAGAGCGCAATCCAAAAAATATAACCGGCTCTGAAGCAATCTACGAACATCTTGCAGCATCTCTCCACAGATGTAATCCAAAAAAGGATTGCTGTGATTACCAAACACTGTAAAAAGTTTGTTCCAGCTATGATACAACAGCACAAATATATGGTCATTTCTCAGCTGGCAATCTCAGTCAGGGTATTCTCGCTGTAATACATCAGCTCCAAACCAAAGCCATTTGTAGGTAGGTGCAGTCTTCTTCTCTACTAAAGGTGGCACTGCTCGCAGTGGCACCGCAGCTGGAGAGAACGTCAAGAGGAATATAGTTCCTCTGTGGGTTCCTGGGTCACTGCGAAAGCACCAAAATGGATGTTGTCACCTCTGGCAGCCATCTTGGGTCTGGCTTCACCTCTGGCGGTCATCTATTTAAGGCCCTGCCTCCCAGGGTTGGTGCGATTTTTACAAATCAGCAGTGTAGGAAAAGTTTTCTTGCCTGTTAGGGGAAGTACTAGCGGTAGGGAAAGGTTTCTGGCGAGGAGGAAAAGCGTAGGGGCATGACTCCTTCGGATATCTGCCCACTTGGGCATGAGACAGCCAGGCCACTTTCTGCTCTCTTAACAGGTGCTGTCATCCCAGTAGATACCGGTTATCTTCACATTATTGGAAACTGTGAGTGTACCCAGTTGGGCGGACGTCCATCCAATAGAAGTTTTCTGTCCATCCAGTACACATGTCTGTATGAATTACTGTCGCTGCAATACGCTGCACCCCACCTGCACATTAATAATCAACATCTATATATAGGTAAAATACTGTATATGTGTACATTTACTCAGATGTCTTACAAAACAACAATAAAAGACACAAATACAGCACTGGTTACAAGTAAAACTGTCACCAAGGCTGTACTCACACTAGTGCAATTTCAGATGTGAATTCAGTCACACAGAATTGCATGACAATGGAAACATCTTCCCTTGTCTCTGCCCCCACCTTATCTCAGCAGTTGGAAGCCAAGAGGAGGACATAACTCCTCCTGCAGATCCTGCACCTCTTTCTGCAGCTGTAGCACCCACTTGTCTCAACCCTGGTCTCAGCATTCAGCAGACTCTGGCAGTTGACTCCAGCCCTCTTCTGGTCCTCCTTCACACCCTGCACTTTCTACTTCCCAGCTCCACCCCAAGTGTCACGTACCTGGTTGGGGAGCTTGACGTGGAGAGAGGGCGTCTTCTTACAACTCCCGCTCAAAGCCCCTGATAGTGGAAACAGTCAGCGCAGAGCCAGGAGTGGCACGAGTGCCGAGTGTGTCTGGAGCTGGCAACCGGTGGCTGGGAACCCAGGAGATCCAGAGGCAAGGCAGGTGTGGTTGCAGGAACGTAGGTGCAGCAGTAGGCAGGAATGGCGGCACTCAGGATGCAGACTGGAACCGGGCACCGGAGCGTGGGTGCAGTAGTAGGCAGATATGGTGGTAACCAGGATGCAGGCCAGGTCATGAAAACGTTCAAGAAATCCCTGAAGATGTAATTCCCGAGATGCTGTAAGGTTGCGGGGGCGTTGCATAGCCCAAAGGGCATAACTAAGTATTCATAGCGCCCAAACCTGGTGCAGAAGGCTGTTTTCCACTCGTCCCCTTCTCTGATCCTTATGAGATTGTAGGCTCCTCTTAAGTCGAGTTTAGTGAATACGGTTGCCACTCTGAGCCTCTGGAAGAGTTCTGGGATTAGTGGCAGAGGATATCGATTCTTTACCGTGATATTGTTTAATTCCCGGTAGTCTACACATGGACGGAGGGAATGATCTTTCTTTTCAACAAAGAAAATTCCTGCCCCGGCTGGAGAGGTGGAGGGGAGGATGAACCCCTTTTTGAGGTTATCGTCAGTATAGTCCTTTAATGCTTCCAACTCACGCTCTGATAGGGGAAAGATCCGACCAAAGGGGATCTCAGCTCCTGGTAGCAGTTTGATTGGGCAATCGTAAGGTCTGTAGGGTGGAAGGCTGTCTGCACCATGTTTGCTGAAGACGTTTAAGAAGTCATGGTATGCTGCCGGGACCATCTGGCCTACCTCGGTATCGCTTTCCATACACAACAGAGGCCCGGACGGAGCAGGATTTTGAGGAAATCAGTGTTCATAGCAGTAGGCCGATTTAAAGTCCACTTCACCAGATACCCAATTTACTCCAGGGTTATGGGCCTGTAACCATGGGATCCCTAAGATGACTGGGAATAGTGGGGATACAATGACGTCCAGGCATATTAGTTTCTTGTGACCAGATGGAGATATTATCACAGGAAGTGGGATTGTTTCCTGTGTGACTGCCCCGGATTTAATGTTGGATCCGTCAGCCAGAAACACCGTCAGTTTCTGATTTTTAGCCCTTAAAGGTATCCGATGTTGCTGAGCAAAGGTTGCATCAATGAAGCAACTGCAGACCCTGGAATCAATAATAGCGGTTACCGGCAAAGTTCTTCCCGAAAGCTGAAATGAAACGGAGATGGTGAGCTGAGCAGGGTTGGCAGCGGGTATTTCAGCAGGCAGGATGGTCAGAGACTTACGTGATTTTGCAGGGCAGTTCTGTACATAGTGTCCGAGTTTCCCATAGTAGAGACATAGATTGCCTTGCCAGCGGCATTGCCGTTCCTCCGGAGTGAGTGTAGTTCGTAGCAACCCTATTTGCATGGGCTCAGATCCGTCAGAAGTGGGTGTGGCAGGGCTGGTTGGTGCCATACTTATTGGAGGTGGTACCCTGGGTAGCATCCATGTGGGGCGGACTTGGCCTGCAGATCTTTCTAACCTTCGCTCCGAGTCGGTGGTCAGTTTGTATGGTCAGATTGATGAGTTCCTCCAGGGTATTGGGTAAACCAATTCGGGCTAGCTCATCCTTCAGGGGTTCAGCAAGGCCTAAGCGAAACTGGTATCGTAGGGCAGCATCGTTCCAACTGGTGTCAGCGTTCCAGCGCCGGAACTCGGTTACATAGTCCTCTGCTGCCCTGCGGCCCTGCTGAAGAGAATGTAGTGTGTCTTCTGCAGATGCAGATTGCTGGGGATCGTCGTAAAGCTGTGCCATAGCTTCGAAGAACCCACTAAGGGAGGTCAGTGGTGTGCCCATGCTTGAAGTTCGCCCTGGAGAAGTGATATCACAAATCCCACTTTGGTTGCCTCTAGGGAGAGGGTGCGGGGTTGCAATGCAAAATACAGTTCACATGCGTTGCGAAAGGCCCTGAATTTGTAGCGGTCGCCTGAAAATCTCTCGGGCGTAGATACCTTAGGCTCAGGGGGAAACATCATCACAGCAGGGCTTGCCATGGCTCCTGGAGCGAGGGTTGGAGAAGGTGTCGCTGTGGTGTTCGCAAAGGATGCAGGTGGAGACAGGATGTCATCGAGATACACGATCACAAAAACGTGGAAACGGTCCTCCAGACGGTTGTAACCCTCTTGTAGGCCCTTGACGGCTTGTGTTAGTGCCGCAATATGATGGCAAATTTCCTCCAGAGGAGAGGCCCCTCTCTCAGGCTCCGACATGGCCTTCTGGTACTGTCACGTACCTGGTTGGGGAGCCTGATGTGGAGAGAGGGCGTCCTCTTACAACTCCCACTCAGAGCCCCTGATAGTGGAAACAGTGGGCGCAGAGCCAGGAGTGGCACGAGTGCCGAGTGGGTCTGGAGCTGGCAACTGGTGACTGGGAACCCAGGAGATCCAGATGCAGGGCAGGTGTGGTTGCAGGAACGTAGATGCAGCAGTAGGCAGGTATGGCGGCACTCAGGATTTAGATGTTAGATGCGGTGTGGCAAGGATTTATTTTCTGTTTGTATTTGTTTTGCTGTTTTTGAATATATACACCGTGTGTTCACCAGACTTTTAAATAAAGCACGAGTTTATTCACCAAGATCCTGCTGTCATGCTGAGCCTCTTTCACTGTGCTCTGACTCATCCAGGGGGTCAAGCACAACCTGCTACTGGGCTAATCCCTCACTATACTATATATATATATATATATATATATATATATATATATATATACATACACTCACCGGCAACACAAATTGGCTAGTCACATGGCAGTAACTCAATGCCTTTAGGCATCTAGATAAGGTGAAAATGACTTGCTGAAGTTCAAACCGAGCATCGGAATGGGGAAAAAGGGTATTTAAATTACTTGATGGTGGCATGGTTGTTGGCACCAGACGGGCTGGTTTGAGTATTTCAAAGACTAATGATCTACTGGGATAATCACACACAACCTTTTCTTTAACCTCCCTGGCGGTATTCCCGAGTGTAGCTCGGGGTAAAGTTTCAGTACCACGTGCGGTAACCCCGAGCTACACTCGGGCTTACCATGCGGCGCTGCGCCGCGATCCCTCGATCACTTACCTTGTCCTGTGCTCCCGCAATGTCCCTCCTGCAGTGTCCCCGGCAATGTAATCCGGCGAATGCCGGCATCTGTAATCTGGGTTCCATCCCCTGCGAGCGTCGGGAAGTACAGGGGACGGAACGGCGAGAAATTTGAAAATGACAAAAAGTGACATTCACTAAAATCACATAGTATAACATTACTGTATCAAAGCATTTCACATACATTTTGTCCCTAGTGCTTTGTCCTGTGCCCTGCCTGCATTTTTACTGTTCTTTCTGCCTGGAAACTGAGAAATGTCCATGGCGTCCAAAAAGTGTCCCTTTAGGTCAAAAGCGGTTTTAGACCAGCTAGAGAACAGCGATAGTAAATTAGAACCACTTGCAGAATTGAGTGATAATGATTCGTGGGGAAATTCGTCATCAGACACTGAAAACGATTTTGCGACTTTGCTCAGTGATTTGCGAACTTGGCGCTATATTTAAAATTTCAGTGTTTTTGGTTTGATTAGATTATTGCATTAAATTTATTATTATTATATTATTATTTTTTATGATTATTTATTAAATTATAATTTATAATTTCGTGTTTCAAGTTTTATCATACCCGGGATGTTTACTTTTGGCTGTTGATATAGGTCATCATGGGCACCCTGACTGGTCTCCACAGCCCCATACATAACAAACTGTGATTCCCACTTTTTTCTGCTTTCAACACATCAAATTCAGGGACAACATATTTACTTGCTGCCTAATATATCCCATAGACTTTCAGTTGCTATTGTAACAAGATAATTACTGTTATTCACTTAACCTATCAGTGGTCATAAAAACTGGTGACAGAAGTACTGTATATATGTCTCCTTGTTGTCATCTTACATGCACTATACCAGATATCTATGTCCGTGATACCATGTGTGTGTAGTGGGCATATTCCAGTATATTAGTAGGCAAACCTGTTTGTTGAATTAGAGTTTATATGCAGCTCTTGTTATTTTAGTTAACCCTGTCCATTGTGGTCTGGGATTCTACAGCTAGTTTTAGCTCAGGGCTCAATAATAAGTATAGGCTAGAGCCAGATTAGTCTTCCAATGGCCACTTCTGGTAGTTAGAGGTCCACTTGCATGAGAGATTAGAAGTTGCTAGGGACTAAGAGGAAGAGTATATAGGCTGACTCTGAGCTCCAATTCCACACCACAGTTTCTGAGAAGCTGCATTCCAGGCTGGTTAGACAATGGTTGCAGGAGCTCTTCATCAACGCAGATCTTGTTTTCAGGTCTTTGACACCAAAATGAATGCTGCATTGTGATCATCCTTGGGGACCCCTGCAACTGGACTTTATTGCAACATTCACCTGGAGATATCTCTATTATTAACTATATATATAAAGGAATATGTGCACAATCCCACCAAGCGTCTTGTTGGGCCGTTTACTGATAATACCTGTTTGTACATTGGATGTATGTACTATTACTGATCTTTTCCTATGTAACGCTACCCCCTTGAGATACGTTGGTTTTGGGTCCCCCCTTATTTCCTGCATAGCCACGCAACACTTATTTTCCAAAATCCATTTAGAGTCAGTAACTAGTTCATGAGCTTGTTTTTGTTGTTTTATTTAGGTGTAAATAACTTGGATAGGGTCTAGGGGTATATGGGATGCCGAACTTGACTTGAAACCACAACTCTGATGACAAACTTCCTAAATTCTGTACAAAAAAGAAGTATCTTGGACTTACTACTCCCTTCGGAGTGGCATCAGTCTCTTGACGGATCAGTAACACAGTCTCTGTAAGGAGTACTTGGTCCCCTCTAAATGAACCTCTTCAGGCCCCAGCTAGAATCTGTCCACCCATCTGACTGTCTTTGAAGAGTATCCCAGAGCTGTTGTTCCTACAACAGACTTGCAGCACTGTCCCAGGGAGAACTGGTTGGTTATTGCACCTAGCAGCCCTCTCTCTTGTAGGCCCCAGTGGTGTAGAGGTACTCACACTGTCCTTGTGTCCTGTAGCTTTGATAAACTGCTTTCAGGCTTTTCGCTGGGCTAGTTTCTGTCCTTCCTTAGTGTACTGCAAGGCACTGGAGCTCCCTCTCCTCCCCCTTTTCCCATTCTTCCGATCTCCAACCTGGAGTCAGAAACCCCCCCTTCTCCCGGATCCTTTCCCAGGCTACACAGTAGCACACCTTCGTTCTCAATCTCCACCTGATTCCCCTGCTGGCAAGGCCAGATTCCCATGAATATGCAGATAAGCACCTTCTGGCCCCCACCCACTAGATTCTAGAAAATACTCCAAACTTCTAGAACCAGGGGAAGGTACCAGAGGCCTGACCTGTAGTGTCCTCCATCCTGACCTAAAGTAAGCCCACTGACTCACACCCAGGTTTCTGACAAGCTTCAAACTACACTACAAACTATTTAAACCAGAGGGTGCTATACCTACATAATGCTTTTATTTGTTCTATACTAACGTGCATCTATATCAGGGTTTCTCAACCAGGGTTCCTCCAGAGGTGCTAGGGGTTCCTTGAGCAATGAGCAATTTCTGCCTGTCGGATAAGTTCCCACTGACACCATTTTTCTTTTTAGTTATCTGAAAGGGGGTAATTCTTTGCAATGACCACAAGTGTAAGCAGAATTCTTCCCACTGAGCATCACACTAATTTATCATGAGTTGTGGATATAGTAAGTTTTAGCAAGGGTTCCCTGAGAGCGGAAAGGTTTTTCAAGGGTTCCTCTATGTTGAAAGGCTAAAAAGGTTGAGAATGGCTGATCTATATGCTTACAGTAATGTAATGTAGCACCCTTCTAGTTAGCTAGGGGGAGCTGTAGTTCAATGGATAGTGTGGAGGGCTGAGTAGCAGCCTGGGTACATGGGACTGTTCACACCGAAGTGCCAGGCACTGGATCCCCTGCCCAGGGAAACACCCAGTACAGCTGAAGTTTGTTCTCTGTTGCCATTTGGGCATCCCATACACCCCTTACCCCATCTAAGTTCAATTCTCCTAATAAAACTTAAAAAACAAGCTCAAGGAATGGATACTGTCTCCTAATGCAAGTCTGAATGAGGAAATGCATGTTGCCTGGCTGTGCAGGACTATAGAGGGACCCAAACTTCAGCGACTCCTATAGGGATAGTGCTACAGTTATATGCTGGTTGCAGTAGTTATTTTGCTCCTAATTACTTTGATTACATAGCTGATTAATTTCCAAGGAAGGAAATCCCCTCTTTTCACAGAGGCCCAGTCCTGGGGGGAGGCACAACTTTGTTATACAACCCACACTTCCAATTAGCAAAGGTTCTGGTTCTCTTATTTGCCTATAGGTTTAGGACTGTATCCTGTTTTGGGGTAGGGTTGCCACCTCATCCCTTTAAAGCCGAACACATATTAATTACACAGGTTCTGAGGCTGATTTAATTCAGATAAGGCACTGAATTTAATTACCACCTTAACCTCTTGGCTCCCGCCAAACACAAATGTGCGGCCTTCCAGCATCTGGGCCTAGACGCCAATCGGTTGCACGTTTGCGTTCTATTAAAAAAAACATGTGTTGAGAGCGCGCGCCCTGCGCACTCCCAACACACACGTGCGGTACTCCCCTTCGGTAACCCCTTGGCGCCTCCTGGCCCTTTACGGGTTCCAGAAGCCGGGAGGCGGGCGGGGGTTTAGGGTCATGTGACCGTCGTGATTCGCTGTCACAGCGGTCACATGATCGGGAAAGGTCCCGATCGAAAGAGGAGATCGGGACCTTTCCCGATCATGTGACCGATGTGACAGCGAATCACGGTGGTCACATGACCCTAAAACCCCTCCCGGCTTCTGGAACCCTTAAAGGGCCAGTAGGTGCCGGCGCCAAGGGGTTAATCAGCCACAGAACCTGTGTAATTAATATGTGTTCGATTTTAAAGGGATGAGATGGCAACTGTCGCAAAAACGTGCATCCAAGATAGACACGGTGCAACCATTTTGGTTTCAACCTCCATCTTGGCGAAGGGACTAACCATCCTGAAATATAATTTCCCTCATCCTCCCCCCTTTCCTCTCTGTTCAGCCATAGCGACATCTGGTTGTGGGTCACTGGCAGGCTAGAGCAGCAGGGGGCTCAGAGCTACAAAGCCCCCCAAGAGAGACAGAGCCTCTCTGCCCAAAAACCTGTGTAATCTCTCACCTCGTAACAGAGATAAGGCAGCTTTCCCAGGAATTGAAAGAGATTTAACCTCATAAAACCTAGCAGCGTAGGTGACAGAATTAAATCAACATTCCTCAAATCAATTTTTATCCTATGTCTCATATCTTGGAATATGAGAAACATACATAAAAGCCAGACAAATTATCGGATGGGCGATGAGCAGGCGAATCATTTAGTAGGTCACCCCACTTGTTTCGCACGCTCAGGGAAGTAGAAACATAGATCTCGTGAACCGTGCAGCATATAATTTTACAATTCATATCTAAATAATCCTCAGACTTGTCTGTGTAATAATATACCTGCGAGGGGACTATCGCTCCTGCAGCTGAGAAGTTATATACCAGAATATGAATTATGAAAGATGTTGGTTCTAATTTAGGGTTCCGCCCGACGATCCCTCCCTAAACAAAGTATTGGTCAGTTACTCAGAGCCACCCCCCTGCTGGGACATTTTAAAAACAGGCTAGCAGGCCTCAGTAAGTTAAGTTAAAGACATCTCCCATTTTAACATCAATACCACCTGGGGAGACCCTTTCGCTCTGCAACTTGGATCTGCTTACATCAAAGGCTTAAATGGCAAGTACCGTATATACTCGAGTATAAGCCGAGTTTTTCAGCACATTTTTTGTGCTGAAAAACGGCCCCCTCGGCTTATACTCGAGTCAACGTCTGCAGGGGGCTGCTGTCTCTTACCTGGCTCCGGTCCCACGACGATCCGGTCCAGGAAGCGCGGCTGCTCCTTCATTCGGTTCGTCCACTGGATGTTCACGCGCCTGCTCGGCTCCGCCTTCTCACCGGTGATTGGCCGCCAAAACTGTAGCTCAGGAAAGGCACACAGGCGGCCAATCACCGGCGAGGAGACGGAGCTGAGCGGCCCCGCGAAAATCGAGTGAAGGAGATGCAGGTAAGTGTGCCGTGCTTAGGTGCTGCTGCAACCACATATGCTGGCTGCAGCAGCACCATACTGGAACAGGGGTCAGCAAGTGTCAGTGGGAGGAATAGTGCCCCATCATTGGTGTCACTGATACCAATGATGGGGCATTATTCCTCCCACTGACACCAACGATGGGGCACTTTTCCTCCCCCCACTGACACCAACGATTGGGTACTATTCCTCCCCCCCCCACTGACACCAATGATGGGGCACTATTCCACCCCCCACTGACACCAATCATGGAGCACTATTCCACCCCCCACTGACACCAATCATGGGATACTATTCCTCCCCCCCACTGACAGCAACGATGGGGCACTTTTCCTCCCCCCCACTGACACCAACGATGGGGCACTATTCCTCCACCCCCCCACTGACACCAATGATGGGATACCATTCCTCCCACTGACACCAATGTTGGGACACTATTCCTCCCACTGACACCAATGATGGGACACTATTCCTCCCACTGACACCAATGATGGGACACTATTCCTCCCACTGACACCAAAGATGGGGCACTATTCCACTGACAGCAATAATGGGGTGCTATTCCCCCCACTGATACCAATGATGGGGCACTATTCCTCCCACTGACACCAATGATGGGGCGCTATTCCTTCCACTGACACCAATGATGGGGCACCATTCCTCCCACTGATACCAATGATGGGGCACTATTCCTCCCACTGACACCAATGATGGGGCACTATTCCTCCCACTGACACCAATGATGGGGCACTATTCCTCCCACTGATACCAATGATGGGGCACTATTCCTCCCACTGATACCAATGATGGGGCACTATTCCTCCCACTGACACCAATGATGGGGCACTATTCCTCCCACTGACACCAATGATGGGGCACTATTCCTCCCACTGACACCAATGATGAGGCACGATTCTTCCCACTGGTGTTCCCACCCTCGGCTTATACTCGAGTCAATAGTTTTTCCCAGTTTTTTGTGGTAAAATTAGGTACCTCGGCTTATATTCGGGTCAGCTTATACTCGAGTATATACGGTAACTTAACCCTTTAACTTCTCAGTTATCTCTTTGCTGTGCTATGCTTCTTTGTGTGTATATATATATATATATCTTAGTTACATCTTTTTTTCTGTAAATATTTTTATTGCACCTTTTAGTAATAAATCTTCCTTTCTGAAAGTGTTGAACTGTTTCTATAGCTTTTAATTGCAATTTACGAATCCCTGCCTTTTAAGAGAACGCTACTGTTTGTTTTAACCTCTGTATAACCAGCCTGCGGACCATTTTATACAATTATTTCAATCATTATAGTGTTGTAGCTGAACCCCGAGTTTCCTCTTTTCTCGCTACAAAAAGGAGGTGGTGGCAGTGAATGGTTAATTGCGTGATTAACCTGACCCAGTAACAAGCGCATTCAGGCTGCAGGCACATATTGTAGTCCATTAGCTGGAAAATCGCTGTGCAGGGTGCAGCTGGGTGTGGCATTGTTACGCACATTACATCACGATTTCCAATTGGCCAGTCCTTCAGTCACGAGTTTGGTGAGAAGGTCTAGCGTCTGATGCCACGATCGTGACGTATTCGGTGGTCGCGATCGTGAGATTGTCGCATGTTGGTGGCGGCGATCTTGCGATCCGCGGCAGCAACCTTAGCTTGGAGAGGCGATTTCTCATCCCCCTTAAAAGAGGGTTACATATACACTCACTAACTACTTTATTAGGTACACCTGTTCAATTGGTTGGTATCATAAATTGCTAATCAGCCAATCACATGGCAGCAACTCAATGCATTTAGGCATCTAGACGTGGTAAAGACAAATTGCTGAAGTTCAAACCGAGCATTAGGTCTGAGTATTTCAAAAACTGCTAATCTACTGGGATTTCACGCACAACTATCTCTAGGGTTTAAAGAGAATGGTCTGAAAAAGAGAAAATATCCAGTGAGCAGCAGTTGTGTGGATGAAAATGGCTTGTTGATGTCAGAGATCAGAGGAGAATGGGCAGTCTGGTTCAAGATGATAGAAAGGTAACTTAAATAACCACTCGTTACAACCAAGGTATGCAGAATACCATCTCTGAACGCACAACCAGGGGCGGACTGACCATTTGGAAACTCGGGGCACTGACCGAGGGCCCGGGGTCAGTAGGGGGCCCCATGAGATGCCCCTGGTACCTTTTTCATAGGCTTTTTTGAGTTTGGGCCCCATGATCCCCTATTGCCCGGGGGCCCCATGAGTTGTCAGTCCGCCCCTGCGCACAACACGTCGACCCTTTCAGCAGATGGGCAACAGCAGCAGAAGACCACTCCGGGTGCCACTCCTGTCAGCTGAGAACAGTAAATGGAGGCTACAATTCGCACTAAAGTTGGACAAAGAAGATTGGAAAAACGTAGCCTGGTCTGATGAGTCTCGATTTTTGCTGCGACATTCAGATGGTAGAGTCAGAATTTGGAATAAACAACAACATGAAAGCATGGATCCATCCTGCCTTGTATCAACAGTTCAGGCTGGTGATAGAGGTGTAATAGTCTGGGGGATATTTTCTTGGCACACTTTGGGCACCTTAGTACCAATTAAGCATTGTTTAAATGCCATGGCCTACCTGAGTATTGTTGGTGACCATGTCCATTCCTTCCAGCAGGAATGTAACAAAGCTCAAATCATCTCAAACTGTTTTTTTGAACATGACAACGAGTTCACTGCACTTCCATGGCCATGGAGGCTACCTTTGGGATGTGGTGGAACGGGAGATTCACATCATGGATGTGCAGCCGACAAATCTGCAGCAACTGCGTGATGCCATCATGTCTGTATGGACCAAAATCTCTCAGGAATGTTTCCAACACCTTGTTGAATCTATGTCATGAAGAATTAAGTCAGTTCTGAAGGCAAAAGGGGGTCCAACCCGGTACTAGCAAGGTGTACCTAATAAAGTGGCCAGTGAGTGTATATTTACATTTCTATGAAGGTTTATGAAGATGGTGGATTTTGTCTTCACATTCCTCCTACTCCATTGAGGTGGCGTTTATGTGACACTTCTGATATTTATATGCTATTGGTGTGTTTATTTGCTATGCACTTTTGTTTGTTTATAGCGTCGCTTTCACGTTGATATTGATTACAGCTCTCTGTACTATCTGTTCTTCAAACTCACAGAGAACTCGCACAGCCCTGCCAACACTGCAGCCAATCATCGCTTCCCCACCACAAAAATCTCCGTTCCTACTGGCGGAAATCACACAGCTCGGTGAATGGCTGCTGAGCCGCCACTGGGCGGGGATAGACGCGGAAGGGAAATGATGTTGGGGGGTTAACCAGTTCATGCTCTCACTTCCGGGTTATTGTTCCGTCCCTGGGATTGACAGCGGGTAGTGCCGTTTCGCACGGTACTGTAGAGAGGTATGTCATGGTGTGTGTCCGTGGTGTATGACCGGGGATTATTATCGCGGAGGGATTCCACAAGGGTGAAGCTGATACCGTGCGTTGTGTGGGGTGTACGTCATTCTTCCAGTGTTAAGCTGTTTCCTATACTCCCATTACACAGGCTCCCCAATGTTCTGAGGGGCCATTAATGGCGCACACATAAGCAGTGAGGTGTGACGGGTGGGGGAGGTGTGTCTCATTATACAGTGGATCTGGATTTTCCTGGTAAGCTTGAAGTAGAACTCCGAGCAGATCCAAAGTGGAGCTCCATGTATGCGTGTGTTTTCATTGGCCAAAATAGGTGGACTCCTGTTCAGCTGGTATTGTGATTGCCATACCTGTGCCAGGCTGCAGAGAATGGATGATGACATCACTATGGAATATAAGGATGTAAACAGATGATCATCTGTTTACATCCGCTAGTCCATCGAAATACATGGTTGTCCATTTTTCATCCGTAAACAGATGAAATACGGACATACGGAATGCCTGTGTGAAAGCGGCCTTACCGCTTATCACCTCTTCCTTGTTACACTACTGAGATCAATCTTGTGTTCAGCCCCCAGT
The DNA here is from genome assembly GCF_062004578.1 of Staurois parvus. Classification (NCBI taxonomy): domain Eukaryota; kingdom Metazoa; phylum Chordata; class Amphibia; order Anura; family Ranidae; genus Staurois; species Staurois parvus. Next base: position 5,328,131 of record NW_028318193.1, read on the forward strand.
GCCTGAAAACATGTGAGACTGGTGACAGCTCACTGCCTAAGGCTGCTTTCACAAGGACATCTGTTCCGTTCAGCAGGGGATCCATGAACAGATCCCTGTTGAATTGGCAACAGATCCCACTTTTGTCACCCCCGCGGCCATTCAGTTTTTTCTTCCATGAGAGCTGATTCATACCAGAACACAGTGTGGAAAAAGCTTGTTTTGTGTGTTATTCCCACACCATGTTTAAAAATGCCACCTTTCCAGTCAGTGGGTTCCAGTCTATTAACAACACCCTAAATGCAGATAGCAATTGAAATGCATTTGCGGGCTTCAGATTGCATGGCGCTGCAGTACCATGCAATTTGGTGCAGTGTGTTTTTAGCTACTTCTCTACTGTGCCAATTCTGGTATTTCTCTCTCCTACATGTAAAAATCTACTTTTTTTTTTTTTTGCTAGAAAATTACTCAGAACTCCCAAACACACATTAAAAAAAAAAAAATATATATATATATTATACAGGATTTATATAGTGCCAGCAGTTTGCGCAACGCTTTACTATATAAAGGGGGACGGTACAATTGCAATACCGTTTGATACAGAAGGAATTGGAGGGTCCTGGTCATGGCACTTACAATCTAAAGCCGAGACCCTTGAGAATAAAATGGTCATTGCAATTTTTTTATGTCACATGGTATTTGCACAAAACAAATGCATTTTTTTTAGCAAAAAATACACTTTCATGAATTTTAATGCAAAAAAACACATAACCAAATATTTTCAGTAAATACCTAACATGTCACGCTGTAAAATTTTGCACACTCATGGAATGACGCCAAACTACGATACTTAAAAATCTCCATAGGCGACCCTTTAACATTTTTACAGGTTACCAGTTTAGAGTTAGAGTAGATCTAGCTTGAGGTGATTGTAGCTGTATTAGGGCTCGTTCACACTTGGCTGTTTTGCCATCGCTTGCCAAACGCCCCTATAGCGTTTGGCAAGCGTTGGTCCGGCGTTTGCGAAGCCTTTTTTTAACGCTCGGCAAACGCTCCACAAACGCTGCATGCGCGGTTTAGCGGAGGTTGCTAGGCGTTTGCCGAGTGTTAAAATTGCCCCACAAACGCCTATAATGCAGTTTGAATGGTGTTACCGCTCCGCAAACGCCCCGCAACCGTGTTGCAACCGCACCGCAAACGCTAGCCGGGCGTTTGCGGAGCGGCACCATAGACTAGAATAGGAGGCTTCAACGCCTCCTGACTTGACCAGAGGCGTCTGTTTTGCCGCGACGCAAACGCTCCCATTAGAACAGCACCATGTGCTGTAATGTGCAGAATTGGCAGAGGCGTTTGGGAAGCAGTAAAAACGCCAAACGCCTCTCTGCCACCTGCACACAACGCTAGTGTGAACGTAGCCTTAGTGCACTTGCCACAGAAACAACTGAGTACTGTCCATGATACTTTTTTTTATGTGCACTAACATACAATTTTCAGGACAAGCATTCGGGGTATGTCCCCTTCTTCAAGGTCCAAGCAGTAGGTCTAGTGCTAGAATTATTGCTCTTGCTATAACATTTGTGGCGATACCTCATATGTGTGGTTCAGATGCCATTTACATGTGCGAGCCGGACCTACATATGCTTTCACTTCTGCATGCGAGCACGAGGGGACAGAGGCGCTTTAAAACTTTTTTTGTTTTCTTTTTTAATTATTATTTATTTTATTTTACGCTGTCCCTTTAAATTTTTTTTATCACTTTTATTCCTATTACAAGAAATGTGAACATCTCTTTATGGAGAGACCTGGGGGTCTGCAAGACCCCACATCTCTATGATGGAAAGCATGAAATCAAAAAATAATCTCAAGCTTTCAAGCAAAAGAAATGGCAGTGTTTACATCTGCCAGAGCCGAAAGTGACATCATGACGTTGCTTCTGGCCTCCCAGAATCAGAGAGATGGCCGGGGACCATCCAGTCCCTGATCGTATGAAAGGAGGATCATCCTCTCCTACTGCCTGCATTAGCAGCTAATCAGCCTTTAGGATGGCTTTTACACAAGAGGGAATCACTGGCTGAAAAAAAAAAAGATATCAGGATCTTGCCAGTAGCTGCAAACCTCATCCAGAGATCTCCACTAAAGTCCATAATGTCATTTGACATCCTACAGGTGGGAAGTGGTCAAAGGTAGTGCAAGCATTTACGTTTTACATGGTCTGGTGCAGTGTGCTGCTCATTCAACTGAATAGGCTGTCAAAATGAACCACACAGGAGCACCCAGGTTTGAACCCACACATTCCAGTGCAATCCTGATGTGAACCAACCCTGAACAAAAAAATCTGTCAGTCGGACCACTTGTGTTAAAGGGCCCTAAGAGCTCTCCCACACCAGGCTACACATTAAAATGTGTTGTGGTCTGTGTTGTGTGTGGGCAGTGCAAAGTGTTGTTACAATGCTTTGCACTGTTTACTTTTTTTTTACTTTATTGAAATATCCCAAAATGACATTTCATTTAAAGTAGAACTTTAGGTGAAAAATCCAAAAAGGGCAGACAGGCAGGAAGTTCACCTTTTTGACAAAAATAATAAATGCACATTTTTTTGCAGGTTAAAAAATGTGCATTTTTATTTTTGTCTGCAGAAGCCTGTAAAGCATTGCACCCAGTAGATCGTTGATGCCATGCAGGTCTCCTGCAGACCTGTCAGAATATCTGCTTGCCCAGAGGGGATGTACGAGCAAGCGGATATTCTGACAGGAAGCTTCAGTGAATTACAACGGCACCGTGGTAGTTCACTGACAACTACAACCCCACAGCCTCTAAGGCTGCCAGGACTTGTAGGCACTTGTAGAAATCTGTGAATGAGTGAGGCGGCCATGTGGGCGGAGCCCTCCACAGCTGCGCTGTTTTCAAATCTGACAGTACAGGGAAAAGTTTCCCATCTATCGGGGGTTAGGCTTGGGTGGCTGCAGCTATGGGATCATGTGAACTTATCCTTTAATGCAGAAGAGACATTCTTTGTCTCTTCTGCATTTGTTACCTACCTGTCCACCCCTGTACAGTGAGCCACGTACACGCAGCTCACTATACATATTCGGCAGTGTTGCATCTGACAAAACTCCCACGCATACACGGGAGTGATATCAAAGTGGCCAGCAGTCGAGACCCTTGAAGATGTCTGCGGCTGAGTGGGCAGTTCTGGGGTGCATGGCTGGATACAAGGTGAGTATAGTTTTGCTTTAAGACTGATGTATTGTGCTGTGTAAAAATGCAAACACATGGTGTGTTTATGCACCATACTTCAATGCAGTGCTAAGGCAGGAACAGGACACATAGCAAACAATGATTTTTATATTTGCCCCTGCATTGAGCCTGTGTTGATTTATGCAGATTAGCTCAGCTAACTGGATATAATACAAACAAGCTCTAACTTTCCATGCTGTGATTTATAATATTAGGAAGATTATATGAAGCTATATTTCATGCAGCGTTTTAAATTATTTTTTTAACGTTGTTTTAACTGTATTAAGTATTCAGTTTTAACTCTTTCGCTTACAGAGCCATTTTTGTATTTTTTTGCACACGTTTAAAAAAAATAATTTTAGGCCTGAAAATTACATAAAACCCCCAAACACTATATATTTTCTGAAAGCAGACACCCTAGAGAATAAAGTAGTGGTAGTTCCAATTTTTTATGTCACACATTATTACCACAAAGGTCTAGGAAACAATTTCAGTAAAAAAACACACTAAAGTGGCAAACAAATGCAATAAATTACCCATGTTTTTGGTAAAGGTTGCGCCGAGTAAATAGATACCCAACATATCAAACCTTAAATTTGTGTGTGCCCCTAAAATGGGGACTTCAGTACCCTATATTCTCTATAGGACACGCTTCAAAAGCCCCCTAGAGGTCATCAGTTTAAGGTTGTGGAGCAAAAATGGAGGAAATAATGTTACATGTACATTTCTGTTCTTTGTTCTTGTTCATTGGCAGCCTTATATAAATTAAAGGGCTGGTGTAAGTCCATGCATATTAATGTGTAACATTACATTAACGCAACGCACAAGAATGGCAAACTGAATAGACTCTTACTGACATGGACCTTGTCATAATGACCCAAGAGTTAGCCATGACGGAAACTTTGAGCAAGGGCTGCTAGACAAATGTGTAGACACCTCTGGGTCCACATGAAAGATGCAGAAAACAGGATCCTTTAGAAAATGTACTACATTGCACTCAATTAGACTTGCAGTTTGGGGGGCAGGGGGGATAGAACCTGGTGTTTGAGCCTTGTTTTAAACCCTCCCCTAAGCAGCAAAGTTAGATGGGGGTATACAGTACACATGCCATGCTCATGATGCTTTGCTTCACAGCTGTGGCAAAAATGATCCCCCGGTTCAATTTAATGGAAATTCACACAGTTGCGGATAGGCAGTGCAACATTTACAGAGTTAAAACAGGTCTTGAGGAGACATGTTGCCTCCTTGCCACCTGTCAAACACCTCTGAAAAGCAATCCACATAGATCATTATTCAGAAGTGTGGCAATAATCGCAACATGTCTAAACATACTCTGCAGATTGATTCACGTCTGCTTTTGTGGTACATTTTATTAACACTTTATAACAAAGTAAAATGTTAAAATATTGTAACAAGTCACATTACTGTTCAGCTTTTCAATAAATACTTTTTCTCATGGTGTCCGCAAAAGCAGCAGTGGATATACAGGGAATTAATGTCTTCTGGTCTATGGGCATTTCCCTGTTCCCCCATTAACAATCACCTGATCACTGTGATAGCCTCTGATTGGCTATCACAGTGATCATTCAATGTACAGCCAGTCCATGTGTGGGTGTTTTTGTTTTTTTTTGTTTTGTTTTTTTTCTTCCCCCTCTTGAATGGAGAAAAAGATACCTTGTATTTTGTGAAGGATAATAAAAATAAAGAAATTTAGCTAAATCAGAGTTTGATCTAGGTCATGGCCAGGGTTAGTTTCAAAGGTTAGGATTAAAACGTTTCTTTTTGTATTAATGTTAGTGTCAGTGAGATTTAGGTAGGATAAAAAAAAAAGCAAAATGCGCACTATTGTTTCTGGACCCCACTGTGGGAAGAGACAACCTATACTATACATACAGTGCCTTGATAAAGTATTCATACCCCTTGAAATTTTCCACATTTTGTCATGTTATAACCAAAAATGTGAATGTATTTTTTGAGGATTTTTATGTAATGAACCAACACAAAGTGCCACATAATCGTGAAGTGGAAGGAAAACGATAAATGGTTTTCAATTATTTATTTTTTTTACAATTATCTAAAAAGTCTGGCGTGCATTTATATTCAGCCCCCTTTACTCTGATATCCCTAACTAAAATCTAGTGGAACCAATTGCCTTCAGAAGTCATCTAATTAGTAAATAGCATCCAGCTGTGTGTAATTTCATCTCAGTATAAATACAGCTGTACTGTGAAGTCCTCAGATGTTTGTTAGAGAACATTAGTGAACAGACAGCATCATGAAAGCCAAGGGACACACCAGACAGATCAGGGATAAAGTTGTGGAGAAGTTTAAAGCAGGGTTAGGTTAATAAAAAAAAAATTATCCCAAGCTTTGAACATCTCACAGAGCACAGTTCAATCCATCATTCGAAAATGGAAAGAGTATGGCACAACTGCAAACCTACCAAGACATGGCCATCCACCTAAACTGACAAGCTGGGCAAGGAGAGCATTAATCAGAGAAGCAGCCATAAGGCCCATGGTAACTCTGGAGGAGCTGCAGAGATCCGCAGATCAGGTAGGAGAATCTGTCCACAGGACAATTAGTCGTGCACTCAAAATCTGGCCTTAATGGAAGAGTGGCAAGAAGAAAGCCATTGTTGAAAGGAAGCCATAAGAAGTCCCATTTGCAGTTTGTGTGAAGCCATGTCGGGGACACAGCAAACATGTGGAAGAAGGTGTTATGGTTAGATGAGACCAAAATTAAATTTTTTTTACCTAAAAGCTAAACGCTATGTGTGGCAGAAAACTAACACTGCACATCACCCTGAACACACCATCCCCACTGTGAAACATGCTGGTGGCAGCATCATGTTGGGGGATGCTTTTCTTCAGCAGGGACAGGGAAGCTGAGTTGATAGGAAGATGGATGGAACCAAATACAGTGCAATCTTAGAAGAAAACCTGTTACCGCTGGTTCACATCTTTGCGGGTGGCGCCGCTGCGGATCTGCACAAAAATCCGCACCACACCACCCGCACAGAAGAATGCGGACCTGCGGGCAGTTGCCATTAATTCTAATGGCACACTGCCCGCACTGGAAATCGCAACCGTACTGGGAACCGGGGTTCCCGTGCGGGCTGCAATTTCCAAAGAAGTGCAGGGATTTCTTCCCTGCATGTCCCGGGGCACGGGAGTCCATTCAAATGAATGGGCTCTCATGCCCGTGCAAAACATGGCCCGCAGGAATGCGAAGATGTGAACCTAGCCTGAGAGTCTGCAAAAGACTTGAGACTGGGGCGGAGGTTCACCTTTCAGCAAGTCCCATCATGCCTCTGGTAGTCTTGCCTGTGGCTGTCAGAGTCTTGCAAGGCCTCATGGGATTTGCAGTTCCTCAACACATGGAGGACCGTAGTTTGGTGACTCCTGTTTAGATCAATGCAAATTTATATGTTAGAATGGCCCAGTCAAGGTCCAGACCTAAATCCAATTGAGAATCTGTGGCAAGGTTTGAAAATTACTGTTAACAGACACTCTCCATCCAATCTGACAGATCTTGAGCTATTTTGCAAAGAAGAATAGGCAAAAATTTCACTTTTGTGCAAAGCAGGTAGAGACCATGGTGGATAAAAATCAATGATTTTTTTTAAAAAAAATTTTAAAAATCAAATTTTTTTTATTTAAATTGGATTTTTTTTATTTAAATTGGATTTTTTTATTTAAATTGGATTTTTTTTTATTTAAATCTGATTTTTTTAAATAAAATGCTTTTTGAGGAATATATATTACCAACCAAAGGTTATTCCATCATGAAATAAAGATTAGTTTTTTATTTATGTAGAATAAGGCTGGATGTTTAATTTTTTTGGTAAATAAATTCCATTAATCCATTCACAATGTCATGCTCTTCCAGAGGTTTTTGTAAGATTATTGGGCAGTTTCTCTGCCTACAAGATATTATCACAGATGTTTGGTTTACTTCTGCAGTTCTCAAAACTGAATTTGACTCAGCAGAGATCACATGCCTTTTCTTCACAGCAAAAATGTTATAACATGAACAGAGTTAAGAATAAGACCTCAATCCTAACTTCTACAAACCTATGAATACAGAATCAACCCCTTCAGTGCTACGTTTTAAGAAGTTCAGTGAATAGAATAGAAACAATATTTTTCTGATTGTTTGGAGTGGAATAGATCTGCACAAGAAGAAAGTGAAACTAAGTGTGAGGAGGAAGGGGCTGACAGTCTGAGTTTCTTAATATATATATATTTTGTTTAGCCAAATTAGTTATCAAACATGGATGTTTGTTTAAGCAAATAACATATGCTGGAATGTTATTGTGTCAGTTGAATAAATCTATTTAAATTGTTATTATTAAGGTAATGATTATTTTTCTCTACTTTAATGTCTGGGGCTTTTAAAAACAAAAGGGGCTCTATGGCGACTTAAACATTTATTATTTTTAACATTGTGCTGTTAATCTCCTCCTCCCCTCCCTGCCAGTCTCCAGCACCGCACCTGGGTGAGACCTTGCAGTGTAATGAGCACTGATTGGGTGCTCCTCAGGAAAGGGGAGTGTCCGGCTTATCCTTTATCCATTTCGCTGCCAGAGCTGTTTTTACGTTTTTTGCACACGTTTAAAAGATCAGTTAAGGCCTGAAGATGACACAACACCCCCAACATTATATACTTTCCAAGTTCCAATTTTTTATGTCACACAATATTATCACAAATATTACACTTAAGTTAATTTTAGGGCACAACAATCAATAAATGATCCAATTTTTTTGTAAAATATAAAAGCCAAAGTTGCATCGAGTAAATAGATATCCAACACGTCAAACCTTAAATTTGCGTGCACTCATGAAATGGCAACAAAGTTTAGTACTCTATATTTTCTACAGGCGGCGCTTTTAAAGCCACTTCTAAGTTATCGGTTTAGCGTTATGGAGGAGTTCTGGTGCTAGAATTATTGCTCTCATTCTGGTGTGCATGACGATATGTAACGTGTATCGCAGGCGACATTATGTGTAGGAGCCCTAGTGTGTGCTTTTATGTCTATGCGTGCATACATATGTTGGGGCGGGGGGGACCTTGAAAAAATTTTTGGGGGGGGGTGTTATATGCTTTGGTGTAACTTAGAAAAAAAACTTTTTTTTACTTAACTTTTTTTTTTCTTGTTTGTTTTATCACATAGGGGACAAAAAGTCCACTCTGTGATTTTTTTGCAACAGGTTCTGACCCTGGATATCTCCCCTGTGTCCCACTAAATGTAATGCAGTGCACATTGCACCGCATTACATTAATTTCAGGCCTCAATGACCAGGAATCTGCCAAATGGGGACCCGGAAGTAACGTCACATCACTTCCGGGTCGGGACAAGAAGGGGAGGGGAGCTGATGTGTCTGCTCTCCTCCCTCCCCTCCACCACATCCTGTGGCACCCACTGAACCAGTTTCGGGCCCGCAGATGGGCAAGTGGAGCCCGGGACCTATAGTGGGCAGGAGGGAGAGGCTGCCACTGTGGGCCATGTGGAAGCAATTGGGCTGTAGCGCTGCTGACCAAATGCTTCCACCTGACAGGTGAGTCCTGCTGCTTGTCTGCAGCAGGGCTAAAGGCAAAAAAAATAAACCTACCTGCCCGGAACTACATGTCCCGGTCGTTGGGCAATAGGAATTTGCTTTTAGGTCCAAGGAGCCTCTCAATTATAGACTATGGCAAAAAGCTATGCATGTATTGCCACCTGACCATCCCGCTTGCATAGTAACCTGACACACCAACCTGCTTAGAGTATGATGTAGAATTTGGAAAAGGGCAATGTGCTGATTAAATGTCTGCCTTGGGGCATATGTGGTTGATGGGGAGGGTGAGGGAGACGTTCCTAATTTCCTTACCAGTTACAGGTCTGTGACTCAATGTTTTATAGACAAAAGCTTGGCATAATTGCCAGGTAACCAGTAATTGCAGAAAGGAGAACATTCTCTGAAAAGATTTACTTTAATTGAACCACTATAATAATATTTTAAAATGTGTCTGCTGAAAAGACTATTGTCGGGGTGCTTCTGACATGATCTAATTATATTATTTTGATATATCAGGGCGATGCATTAAACATTGTTACTTTCCTAATGTAACCTTTGTTGACATAATCTCTTTTAAATCTTAACAGGATGGCTGGTTGTGGTGAAGTTAGCCACACTACAAATATGTTGCCCACAAATAAGAAGCTAGGAGAAGCTTGTTCCAATGGTGCCCCAAGCCTTGCAGTTCCAGAATGTGCTATCTGCCTCCAAACCTGTGTTCACCCAGTCAGTCTTCCCTGCAAGCACATATTTTGCTATCTGTGTGTAAAAGGTGCCTCGTGGCTTGGAAGGCGATGTGCATTGTGCAGGCAAGAGATCCCTGAGGACTTCCTGGATAAACCAACTTTGCTTTCCCCCGAAGAGCTAAAGTCTGCCAGCCGAGGGAACGGGGAATATGCTTGGTACTATGAGGGAAGAAATGGTTGGTGGCAATATGATGAGAGGACGAGCAGAGAGCTGGAAGATGCCTTCACAAAAGGCAAAAAGAATACTGAGATGCTGATCGCCGGTTTCCTTTATGTAGCTGATTTTGAGAACATGGTACAGTACCGTCGAAATGAACATGGACGCCGCAGAAAGATGAAACGGGATATTGTGGACATACCAAAAAAAGGTGTTGCTGGGCTTCGACTAGACTGTGATGCAGCAAATGTAAACCCTGCTCGAGAAAGCTCAGCTGATGGTGCAGATAACATTGCAACATCAGGCCAGCCTACTGCTCTTTTACCTGTTAGACCTCATACAGCCCTTGGTGGTCAGACTGCAAATCCCACCCTTGCAAACTCGCAAACTGATGGCACTTCAATTGACAGTGCATTTTCCCAACTTCAGATTGGAGATCATGATACGGGTAGAAATAACATAGGGGAAGGTGAAGAAGGACTTCCACAGCTTGGAGGCAGAGTGCCACCTCCTGATACCACTGTAGATGAACCTGAATCAGATGACAGCAGTGATCAAGGGATTCTTTCACTTCAACAGAACCCATTTCTTGTTCAGCAGAGACACGTCATTATAGGTGCTACGCAGCAAGCACCAGATCGTGCAGCTGCAGCAGCTAATGGTGCACAGAGTGCCAGTGTGAGGTCTAGGAGACCTGATGGACAGTGCACAGTTACTGAGGTTTAAGTAAGTGAGGTTCCTGTGCTTTTAACAAGCCATGCAAGATGTCACCAATTTAGAATTGAGCTCAGACCTAGACAGCTGGTTATTTGAATAAAAAAGTACTGACCCCCTAACATGAAGTATATCTTGAGTTGTTTTATTTTTAAGCTGGAAGGTCTATTTATTAGTAGATGAGTGAAGAGACTGATTTGCAGAACTGAAGTGCTGAACTGGCCTATATGTTTATATATGTTTATAGTGCTGCTAATCCAGAAGGTAATGTTAATTGTCAAGTTACTGTCTGATGATTATAGCACTATACATTGGTCTTATAAAAGTAGAATAAACAAAAAAGTCAAAAATATCATTTGCTTATAGTATTCTTTTCTCTGCTGTTGTAATTGAATAAATCTAGAAAAGATACACTCAGAAGAGAACCAATTGAAGCAATTGTAGTTTGAAAACCAATACGCTTACAAAAATGCAGTTGGTGCCCAGTTTCTTCTGTCTGGTGCTCAAATGGGAGTTGTTTCCTAGCGCCTCGATTAGACTGATTTGGTCCTGAGTACTATATAGATTTGTCCACAGAAATGTTTTGAAGGAAGTTGCCTGACTTTCATGCTGATACATTGGCTTTGAAGCTTAAATACCCCGCTCCAAAAAACTACAAAAATGAACACAAGGGACATAACTTAGTTAAGGATGTGTCCCTTGTGCTGCTGCCTCTTCTGTTAGGTGAAATTATTTGCTGTCCATGGTACACACACCCTGACTATACCTGCCCAATTCTGCCATTTGCAGAAGCCGTACTAAAGCTTCTGTGAATGAAAACTGAACTTCTACGAATGGAGAACAGGCTGATGATTGAAAGGGCAACCCCCTCTAATAGATCCTGCTTCATTCATAGAAATTATAGTACACTTTCTGTGAATGGAGGAGATGGACAGAAAGGGCATGCATAGTTGGGCAATCTTGATGACAGCCTGTGACATAACCCCCCCCCCCCCCACTGGACAGAGAGGGGTGGGCATGGAGAGAGGAAGATTTCACCTTTACAGAAAAGGAGTCGAAACAAAGGACACATCCTTTTGACTGTAATGACCCTTTCACACGGGCGATCGGATCAGGACCGTCTGTCAGTTTTTCAGGCAGACCTGATTGGATGGTCCATGTATCCCTGTGGACTGATGAGTTTACATGGACTTGTGTCCGTTTACACCTGCCAACCTTTGATGCAGTCCTCGTAAAAAAAAACGGAAGGGGATTTGTCCCCTCTAGGCAGATCAGAGGACAGTACACCTGCCAGTCCATAGAGCAGTGTGGTCTGTGTCTGCATAAACTGAGCGGACAAAGACCTGTCATTTGCCCACTCTGCCCTGATCAGCAGATCAGTGGACAGATCCCCCACTGAGCAAAGCAGAGTTCGCCCCGTGTGGAAGGGGACTATGTTATGTCCTTTGTGCTAATTTTTGTGTATTTTAATTTCGGCTGTCCTTTTGGCTTTGATATTTTGTCACTGACCTAGAAAAAAGGAGATCAGGTGTTTTAACCTCAATTTGACTCCACTTGTTTCATGTGGGTCAGTAACTGAAAGTTTTAAATACAGATAATCTGTCCCTGTGGTTTAAATGTAAACTCATTTGGAAGACCTATTACATGAGATTAAATTCTCTTTCCCTTTTTTTCAATAAATGTAATGGGTTTAATGTTTTGCAGGGGTTGTGAATTGAAACTTGAACGGATTCTGTCCCAAAGCAAAACACTTTGTGATAAGCCTTTGTTAGAAGGAAGCATTGCAAAATGTATGTATCCTGTATTGGCCCTAGGAAAGTGATACTAAACCTGCTAACTAAGTCACTGTCATGCAACAAGTGTCCTGGTTTCCAACCTGTGGTCCAAGGACTCCCATCAGTCTGTAGTCTGAGTGGGATTGATTTTTTTAAAGAGTTATTAGCAGGGATCTCTACTAGCTTCATGTGACATGTCTCCAGTCTCTGTCTTCTGCAGCATGTCTCTCATTTAAACCTCTAGTATGTCCCCCCCATCTCTGACCATCATTTGCTCTAGGATTTCTGTAGCCTCTGACAGTCATCTTCATTAGCAGTACATAAAGTGTGGCCCACGTGATGTTAAGGGCCACAGTTGAGGCCCCCATACCTTGAAAGTTGACAACCACTGATCTAGGGTGTGGGAGTTTGTAAAATGCCCTTTCCAGCAAAAAATAATCACGCAAGTGTTTTGCTTTGAGAGAGATCCCCTTTAACCATTCCACTCAGTACTGAAGATGCAGAGCAGAACTGCGTCATAGGGAATATGTCTAAACAGTCATTACTACCTTGAGGAGGAAGGAACAACAACTTATCTTTATGTATATCATGGTTAGGAAGGATTTTGTGCCCTCTGGAATAGAAAAGGACTTTGGTATATCACAGTTTCAGCGCATTATACATACCTGCGTGTCTGTTGTGAAAGCATGGATCATAAGATCCAAAACATTCGTAAATCTGCCCAATGGATGTTTTTTCGTTACCTGGTTTTATTAGCAATTGAGAACTATAAAACGCGTAGGTTGGTCTCGTGTCCAGATTCCACCATTCATTTTAGTAGAGGAATTAAAGTACTGGTTATTTACTATACCATAACCCAGTAATCCAATCATGGTTATTCAAGAACTTCCAGAAAAGAAAAGGTGGCAAGCACTAGATCACTCAAGTGACTTTTGAATGTTCTAAATCACAGGCGTCAAACTGGTGGCCGCCCAGCTGTTGCCAAACTACAAGTCCCATGAGGAATTGCAAAACTGACCGTTACAAGCATGACTCCCAAAGGCAGAGGCATGATGGGACGTGTAGTTTCGCAACAGCTGGAGGGCCACCAGTTTGACTTCCCTGCTCTACATGATCAGTCCCCCACAAGCAGGTTTGGACTCTGATGAGCTGAGTTGTCTTGTGATTTCTGTTTCTTGAGGACTATTGGCATGATCACCACGCCATCATTCCTAGCTATTCTATTTTATCTTGGAATCTGTGCTCTGGCTGTTTCTTTGTGATTATAAGAATTCCAGATTATTATTTTTTTGAATTATTTGAAGTATTATATATATTGGTCAATTCAACACAAAACTATGTTCAAGATGCATTCTAATTTCCTTTTTTGTTCATCTATATATTTTGGCTATTATGACATCCCGATGATGTAAGTAGTCATTGCAGTTGGATGACATTAAACACTACAGACCTGTTCAGCACCTCAAGCTTTTAGTTTCTTCTTACACTTTGTCTTTACTTGTCTTTCGTGTGTATGTGTGTGAGTGTGTTTGTTTAGCTTTGTAATTGCTTCTCCTGGTTCTTTCTGAAGAACAGTTACGTTCTTCTCTCAAATTCCCCTCACTCAGTTCAAGCCATCAATTGGATGTAACAGGCTGCCATTCCATTTAAATATGCTACAAATAAATGCTAAATTCATATGAATTAAAAGAAACTCTTCTACAACTATTGTTGTAGGTGTTCACTTTGACACTGTGTAGCTTGGCATGTTTTCCAATTCGTTGTCACATTGTAACTGAACTAACATCTTCATTGACAAGAGAGAACCACCATCTAAAAGCTCTCTTCATTGACGTCCAGACCTTTGTCAATTAACTCTGCATGAGTTTGATTGCAAGAATGAAGAACCATATTTCAAAGCCCAGGAGCTGAGTAAATGTTATTTAATGACATGTATTTGTAAGTTTGAAGTAAAGTGGTCTAATACGCAAATGGCTTCCATTTTAGATCAACCTTCCAGCAGCATATGTATAAAGAGCTAATATTGTTTTGTTGACAATTTTTACACCCTTTCCTCTTCTTAGACTTTGCGGTCTAGTCTGTATTTAGAATATTTTCCTTCAAGTCATCTTGTTTTTTGTTACAAGATTTGTAATTTAATAAAGATTACATTTTATCAGCAACATGTTTTTGACTTCTGCAATCCAGTTACTGTGTTGTGTATTTTTATTTATTTTTTTTTGCCATTTTAAGCTGACTACAAACTGATAAGGTTTTCATTTTTTTTTTTTTTTTTCCAGGCGGCAAGGTTGATGGAAAAAAACTAATTTCCTCCAAACTCACACCTGTTGCACCTGCCACTGTCAGAATGAACTGCTCAGCGACTGCAACCGCTGATCAAGAAAAATTTTCATCATGACCCTTTGACAGAAGTTCATCAAATGATTTCTGTTGAGCAGGGACTGCCGCAAACCAATGCCATCCTGTTTAACTGTTGAACAGGCTCATTTTTAATCCGTGCATTGGCCAGCTTTACTTTGTCAATGGACAGCAGCAGACACCCTATTCCAGACATTCTTGGAAACATAAAACTACTAATACCGGCCATAGACGGTTCGAAAATCGGCCGATTTCTCGGTCGAAAAAAAAATCAGCCGATTTTCGCACTGTTAATGGGTTAATTGGTCGGCCCAGTTTTTTTATCGGTCATGTTGGAAAGTTCGTGGCTGATTTTGACGATCGGCCAATTTTCCCGGCAAAGATGGGCAAATTGGCCGATCGTTTTACCGATAAAAAATCTGCGCATGAGTCGTGACCTGCAAAGGACAGAAGTTATGGGGTGAAATTTATGATTTAGTCAGCCGATTTTTTTTATCGTTGGTGGTAACGTCGGTCGAACAAACGACTGATTTTTCGGAGGGTTTTTTTTTTTTCGAAAAATCGGCCGATGTTTGACCCATCTATGGCCTGCATAAGCTAGGTTTTCTTTGTCCATTCATCATTGTATACTCTAAGATAAGCCAATTGTGTCCTTGGGGCATATGAGTGGTCATGCAACCATTGTTTTAAAAGGGAAAAAAAAAATATTTAAAGGCAAAACCTTTTTTCAATTTTCTTTTTTTTTTTTTTGTTTAATTTTGCATAGAGTAGGGGAGGGTTAAAACATGCCGAATGATCATTGCCGCCGTTTACAGTGATCATTGTGTTTGGGATAGGCTCCAGGTCTTGAGATCACAATAGCACCACGGGAGTGATTCCACCATCCACCTTGAATGTGTAGAAGGGGTAAATTAATTTTTTTTTTTTTTTTTTTTTATATTCAACGGGGAAAAAAAAAAATGTAGTATGGCCTACCTTGGACAGTTGTTGCAGGAAAATTTCTCCTCTCTTCATGTTCTGGTGGAAACTTAAAGTTTTGGATCTATCCTCACAATAAGGACTCATTCACACAGCTGCAAAGGGGGTTACACTGTAAAAAATAAGTGACAAGTGTTTGCATAAAGCCACCTATATAATTCAATGACTGCACATTTGAGCGTTTACATGCATAGAGGGACACTCAGATAGTGTAGCCCTGTACATGTGTAAATGCACAGATGTATGGTTACCAGTGTACAGCCATAGCACGTCATTGATTTGTACAGGTCCTGTATGCAAACATTTGTAGTTTTGGCAAAGAAATATACACCTGCTCTCAGTGTATGGCCCCCAGGGGTTGTGTGAATGAGCCCTCATTCCCAATGACATTGGTGATCAGGACAATCTGACAAAGTGAATTTTTCTAATGGGGACACAAACAGCAGAAATGACCTTACAATGGTTTTAACATAAAATAAAAAGTTTTTGTCTTTAGTTCTACTTATCTGCAGTGTAATGGTTTTGCATACAGCAGCCCCAATCCTCCTCCTCTTGGGTCCCTGCTGGCATTCCTGACCCCCAGTCATTGAGTGCCCCATAACAAGCTTGCTATGGGGGCACTCGTGTGCTCACTCCTGAGCCTGGTTTGGCCCTGCTCCCTCCTTACTGGCTCTGATTGACAGCAATGGCTCCTGCGTGTAACTCAATGAGGAGGGAGAGAGCCGCTGCTCTTGTGCACATTGTTGGATCAAGATCAGGCTCTGGTAAGGGGCCTGGGGGGAGCTGCACTCTGAAGGGTTTTTTTTACCTTAACCTCTTGGCGCCTTTAAGGGTTTCAGAAGCCGGGAGGTGGGGCGGGGGTTTAGGGTCATGTGACCACCGTGATTCGCTGTCATGGCGGTCACATGATCGGGAAAGGTCCCAATCGAAAGAGATCGGGATCTTTCCGTGAGTACCGGACATGTGTGCTGGGAGCGTGCTCTCAGCACATAAGTTTTTCTTAATTGCACACAAATGTGCGGCCGCTCAGAATCTAGGCCCAGATGCCGGGAGGCTGCACATTTGTGTGCGGTTGGCGTGAAGAGGTTAATCACTTGCCGACTGCAGATAGCTGAATGACGGCTTCACTGTGGCCGGCCTGTTCTGGGAGGGCGTCATATGACTACAGTATACAGTGCTGTGTTTCAGGAGCAGGACAGGTAGAACTGAATACAAAGCTTCCTCTAATTAGCTGATTCAGAGATTGTCATGTCATCAGCCTGCCTCAGCCAATCAGAGAAAGCTTTGTATTCATTCATAGAATACAAAACTCCCTGTGAGTGGCTGAGCAGCGCTCAGCGCTTTTTTGAGAAGCAAAATGGGAAGTCCATGTCCTGCTGCCGGAATACAGCGCAGACACTGCCGCCAGCCACTGCAAATGTTAGTGAAGTAAATAGTTTGTGTTGGCCAGCCTGGTCCAAAGAAACTTAAAACCTTACAAAAACGTGGAGACCTGCTTTAACTGCTCCAATAAAAAATATTAAAATACTTTGGCTAGACATACATTTTAAATAACTTCCTCACCCTTTATAAACAATGGAAGGACTTGCTGAGAAATTGCCTTGCAGCAGAATGATCATTCATTTTGTCACAAGGAATAAAGAAAAACAAATGCTTGATAACATTTTTGTAACCATAATCAAACTGGATTTTGGAGTGTTACTAAACCCACAATAAAATCAGCCTGTATATGCAGTAAAGCATGCTTGTTATACTCATTGTGGAACCTGAGGGGTTAATTATCTGTAATGTGTAAAAACGCTGTTTGATCCTGACTTCTCTGATCCTCCCCTTCTTCCAGTGTCCCTCTCTTATCTCCTGAGAAGACATATCGCGTGGAATCGTGCTGCAGATGCTCAGTTTGGTGTGTATTGCTAGGGAGGTTTTTGTTTTCTTGGTTGGTAGGGTGCATGTGATCAGCACAAGGCCAATTAGCACTGTCCAGACAGAGGGCAGGGATCCTGCATCTTCCTAGAGCAGAATGAAAGCTCCTACAAGCTTTAGTAAGTGCTCTGCTGGGCACTGATAGAAGTCACAAGACTGCTCTAACTGCTGATGAGAAAAGGTATTTAGCAGTTTATATTTATGTTGTGTGTACTGTGGGAGACCAGATAGAGTGAAGGGCCTTGGGTTTAGTAATACTTTAAAATAAATATCCACAACTAACATAACAAAATGTGAGGTTTATCTGGCCTTTTATTTGTGTCTCTTATTCTAAACTACAATTATATGAGTTAAAGAGTGCCACCTATAGCAAAACGGATGTCACATTATTAGCTATTTAGGAGTCATACTTGATTGGGGAAGAAAGTGGAAGCTACAACACTACAGATGGAAGATGCGAAATGCCGTCTTCTTGTATGTAAACCTTAGCAATGATCCAATCCTTTTTGCTTCCTTGCGTCCGCTGAATACACCATGGAAAGTGTTTTGTTATGCAGTATCTGTTTGAGAAGTGGTAAAAAAAAAAAAAACCTTTGATATTGCCAGAAATCTTTGGAGCTGATAACGTCTTGTGCTGCCCACCTGTGCACAAGGAGAGGCTATGGAGATACAGAAAAGGCTGCATTCTTCCGAATGCATCAGTAGTGATAAAGGCAGGGCTGATATGGCATGCTAGGATTTCAAAGCAGTATTGCTATGCCAGAAAGGAAGGTAGAAGCATACTATATTTCTGACACATCAACACTTATTTTTACTTGCAGCTTGTTCAAAGGGAATGTGCACATATTGCAGAGATGTACTATATATATATATTTTTTTTCAATATTTTAAGTGTAGAATGGGTGCTAGGTTTTATTTCAAATTCATAGTACACTATGATGGCTAACAAATTTTGTGGACCCCTGGAGTTTTTACCAAATTGTGCAAGTATGCTCAGCGTATTTACACATTATAGCAAACATACCTTGCAAAGCGGCCTTCCCCAGTGATGCGACGGCTACCAGTACAGGCATTCATCTAATATTTTCAGGGAGCTGGAGTAGCCCTTAGTATGTGGAGTTTAGTAATCCACTATCTAATGTTTTGAGTGACTTCAAGTGTTACTAAAACTACAACAGTAAAAGTCATTCTGTATATGCAGTAAAGCATGCTTGTTATTCTCATTGTGGAACGTAAGGGGTTAATCCTCTGCATTGTATAAAAAGGCTGTTTGATTCCGTCTTCTCTGATCCTCCTGTCCCCACTCCATTTGCTGATAGAAAAGAGCCCTGGGAGCAAGCTGCACATACTCAGTTTGGTGTGTATTGCTAGAAAGTTTTTATAGTCTTGGGTGAGTGGATGTGCTCAGCACAGGGCCAATCAGCACTGTCCAAACAGAGAGTCAGGGGTCCTGCAGCCTCATAGGACAATCAGAGGAAAATTAAATTTTTTCCTACAAGTTTTAACCAGTGCTCTCCTGGACGCTGATAGAAGTTACACGACTTCTCTAACTGCTGATGAGAAAAGGTATTTAGCAGTTTATATTTACTAAAATCATTGCATTTCCATGTGCTGTGGGGGACCAAATATTGTGAATGCAGTGTTCTGGGTTTCGTAACACTTTCAGTGGCCCTTGGTGAAGGGAGAAGTGACCAAATAAAAGTATGCTGAGGCATCTTTTGGTGTTTTCTATAAAACACTAGCCTTATTTTGTAGCTTGTCTTAGCCTATTTCCACTACAGGTTAACATTTTGTAATATTACAGACAGATGAATTCTAATGAGCTGATATGGCTTAGTGCAGTTTGTGCATTGTTCTTTAATCAACCAAATAAGTAGATGAATACTATATTAATTAGGGCTTTACAGTATTTTTTCTGATTAGTAGATATGTTATAAATCATCATCCCCGCAACAAATCTGATTACTGTAAGAGACTATTTTGCGTTAGCTAATAATATTATTACAAATTACAGGCCAAATCTGATTAACATTTTTCAATTATCACAGTAAAGTGTACAGAGACACAATGCTAGAAAAACTACATACAGCACACATTCATTTTTTAAAAACAGGTGCCCTGCAAGGTAAGTTTAGTACTTAAGAATATCTTCATTCATTGTGTTTGGTTCCTTTTAACAATGCCTGCATGTTGGCAGGCCCACCCCACACTGTTCCAAAAATCTCTTTCTCTGTCCTCAGAGAATCCTCAAATAACTTCTCTCTTCCAGAAGCTACTACTTTTTTTACAGCTCTGTTCACATCAGCTGCTCCTTTTGTGTAGGATGCTATCCATTTTTGGGCTTCTGCCAATGGTCCATCTGTACCAGAAGACAAAATCTCATCAGCAAGACCAATATTCAGTGCGTATTTAGGATGAACACGGAGAGCACTGCTGAGTAGTTTCAGGGCATGTCTACTTCCAATAAGCTGAATCAATCTTGTTGCTCCGCCCCAACCTGGAACCAAACCCATATGTTTATGGACAAATCTGATTTCACTATCTTCAGTCATCAACCTGCAACAGAATATAAACTTTGTGTTATTGTCTGATGAATGATCTTGTACTACAATATAATGTAGTGTTTTAATGCATGTAATACACAAAACTATACTGTATATCATATTGTTATCAAAGTTGCCTAAAGTTCAAAAATATCTCAGATTACAATGTAAGGGAAAATACAACATTTTGCTTTGTCACCAGTACAGGAAGAGACACCAGGTCTTCAAGTGACATCTGGCAATAGTGAGGGTTCCCCTTGTTTCTGGTAGTTGTCCCATTACTTGTACTACTTACTTACTGGGGACAGAAAAATCTCAGATAGTTTTAGTTGCAATCATTCTATACTCTAAAACTTAGAAATAGAATGGAAGAACTCTAATACCACAATGTACCTTTAGATTGACCCAGTGTTCTGCTGAAGCCCCTATTCCCCATCCCCTGCAGCATAGATATTTGGGAAAGGGGCTCCAGAAGCATATTGGGTTAGTAGGCACTTAGCTCAAAGCAGGGTGCTCAACATTTTGAACAGCATGGGCCACTTAAGTGATTTATTAACCGGTTGCAAACCACAATGAAATGAAATAGTTCAGAATTGAATTTTTTTTATTTTGAATTGCATAATGAACATTTTCCTCCTGCAGCTGCTGAATGCCGGCAGGAAGGAGAGGAGGAGAAGCCGAATTTCACTGGTTGCAGGAGGAAAATGGAGAGGATCGGTTCCTTTATATGCTGCTTCCACCACCCCTCCTGTCCAAGTGTAAAACAGAATGGAGGTTGCACTAGCCCCCTGGAGCACAGGACAGGGTAGCCATTGCAACCCCTGATGCTACATCAGTTGTTGGGGGGGTGGAAAAAAACACATCTCAACAATAGGGTTTTACCACCTTACTAATCAATCCACAAATGCAAATGAGCCCTTACTGTTCTGAGTCCTTCTAAGTCTGCTTTCACACTGATGCACTGCGGTTTACCTGCACCACGGGTACAACACAATGCACCTGCGGCTTTCCTGCAGGGTAGCTGTATTTTGTAACAGACTTCTATTATATCTTGCAGGTGTGGCACACTTTCTGATATCGCACCAAACATGCAGGATATAATACAAGTCTATGGCTCGGTGCAGTTGACCCGCAGGTGCGCTGCGCTGCATCCATGGATCAGTGTGAAAGCAGCCCAATAATTATCCCTTTTTACAGGTGCAAATATGCCCATTGCAAAGCGCAGTGTAATTATTAATACACTTGCCTTCTTTTCCTCTTCCAGTTTCTGCTGACATTTCTCTCCAGGCTGCTAGAAAGGTCCCAGGTGAAGTGCATTTGGTATCACTCTGTATGGGACAGGAGCCAACACTACAGAGGAAGAAACAACTTATGCAATTCCTGCTCCCTCTGTGGCTGCCAGTGTTGGTTCAGTGCACTCTGATGCTGTGCAATGGCAGGTCAGCAACCCCAGATTACAATCAGTGGGTTGCCAACCCTGGGCATGCCCTTCCCTGGTTTGAGGTTGAAGGCAACTTCAGAGGGCTCCGCAGGCCACAGTTTGAGCACCACTGGTTTAAAGGAAGGATATGGGAATGGAGGTGCCTGCTGTACAGCTGCAGACATTGTTTCCAGTTTTAAAAGAGGAAAAGTTTAATTTAGGTGATAAACAGAGTAAATCTAAACTGAGTGAGATTTAGTTTGCTAAACATCCGAGTATCCTAAACATTTTTATTTTGTCACCCTAATTCATCCTTTTTTGCACATCAGCGTTGCTGATCTTCTCCAGCCTCTCCTGTCTACTTGAACACACTCCAGTGTAAATTGCACATCATTGGTCCGGACTGATTTACCGATAGTAACAATAGACTATGCCTGAGCAATGTGCGTCAGCATTGCTGCTTATGGTCGCAACCAGGGGCACATTCAACAGAGTGACATCACAGAAGCACAACTTGTCACTTATAACACAAAGTACCTGGACTTGAACCCCTTCATGGTGGGATCACCAGGTATTATTGAATCCTGCAGGTTTTTGCAGATTAAAAACAATTTTTAAATTTAACCTGTTAAAGCTTGCATTGGATTTTAGTTATATTTAAATCAACTTTCATTTTAAGGATTAAGTTAAGGTTAAATATTATGGAGCAGATTGGATGTTAGGTCTGTTTTTTTTTTTGCAAAGTCCCATTGTGAAGACTTCCCTTTACTTTCAGTCCTGGAGACATAACAAAAAAATGAGAGCAAATCTCTATAAAGTGAGGGAAATCTAGACAGCTGTTAGAAATTGCTGTCTCAAAGTTTTGAATTTTCCCTCATTTTTGCCCTGTGACAATGGTCAACATCACATATAGAGGAAATCTTCCCAGGGGCAACACAGACAGCAGTAAAAACCTGACAGGGTTTCTTCTACACTCTAGAAAACAAATTTCGATTTACCTGTAAATTTCATATCCTGGAGCACAGTACGGGACACTGGCTAGATATTCACAGACTCTGGGTTATAGGCTGCAACCTTCGGGTGTTTGGACACTGGCAAAGCTTTTCTGGGCATACTCCTATAATCCTACCCCACTCTGAAACCTCAGTTTTTTTTAGCAATCGATTCAGAGTTGACCAGTATAGACACATCCCTCTGTGATGTGATGGCTGTTTTAAAGCCTAATCTGAGAAAGTCTGACATAGTTGCAGAAAACTCTAACGTGGTCAGATACACAGCTCACTGTATGCCCAAGATACAGCAACATTGCCTGCCGGCCCCACAGAGTGGGGTCCTGGCACGGTTCCCAAGCTGTTACTGAGGTTGCATGGATTTAGATGTACTCCTTCTATTGTTTTAGTAGAAGACAGTGAGGAGTTAAATAATAAATTAGTAAAATGATTTCTCCTTAAACTGGTTGTAAGGGCTCAAGGTGTTTTACCTTCATGCAATCTTATCTGAGCCTCATCTTGATCCAGTGCTGGCTTGCCCGAGTCTCTCCCTCCTCATTGACTGAGACAGCAGTGGTAGCTATTGGCTCCCACTATTGGTCAATCACAGCCAGTGAGCCAATGAGGAAAGAGCAGGAGTGAGGCCAAGTTGCGTCTGTGTGTTTATGGACACACAGGGCAGTGGCTCAGGAGCGAGCCTGCTCGGGTGCCACCATAGCAATCTGCTTGCTATGGGGGCACTAGACAGGAGGAAGGGGCCTGGAGCACCGATGAGGCACTCGAGAAGAGGAGATTGAGGCTGCTCTGTTTAAAACCATTGCACAGAGTAAGTAGGTATGACATAACATTGTTTTAAAAAAAAAATGAGCAGCAAAAGCTGAAGCCTCATACAGTGCAATAAGGTTATAGGGATACACCCAAACGGCACGTCTAGCAAAGCTTTGCTAATACCCAATCACCTGATGGTAGCAGCCCAGAATTTATGAATATCCACCCTGTGTCCTCTACTATACGATTAAGTGAAAAATGTTGGTGTTAGATGCAATTTTAGGTTTTAGATTTTGGGTGAGAGCAGTGTTAGATGTTAGGGCCATATTATGAAAAAATACATTAGAAGTTCAGAACGTTTGTAAAAATATTTTATTCTCTTTGCTGAAAATCCTGCTCCAAGAACTATCAGCACCAGGCTCTTGCCAAAAACTTGAGCTGGCATTTTTTCTGTTGTTGTTGTTTACTCTTAGTCTTAATAAGTAGGGAAGCCAGGATCAGGGCCACCATCTTGGAGCTTGCCCCTTTAAAACAAGTCAGCAATGGAAGTTCACATACTTTAATAACAAGATCCTTTTATTCTACTTTCACAGCTAAACTAAAACTATGTGCAGAAAATCAGAAACTCAGGACAACATACCTGAAATCACATGCTGTACATAACTCAGCCCCTCCTCCCAATGCTTTTCCTTGAACTAGTGCAACACTAATGAGTGGCAATCTAAAAAAGCAAAAACAAGTATATCAGATTTAATTTAAAGCAGAACTCCAGGCTAAAGCTTCTTTATACGTTCTTGTTGCGGATTTCCTACCTGCACTGAATATGTCATCCATCTTCTGGTTCACTCAGTAGTTGCTCTGAAATAGCCTATTCATTTTCAAATCAAACCATTAATTCTCTTTGGTTTCCTGTTTGTAAGACTGCTATGCCTCCTATTCCCCCAGCCACTGGTGTTGGCACATCCCTTCTGTAGTTCTTTCTCCGGGAGGCAGTGATATAATTCAACCCCACTTTCATAGGTGGGCAGACCGAGACTCTCAGACACATTTAACATGTACAGGCCTAGTGTACCCACCCACATTCAACGCAATTCCCTGTGGTTGATGAGAACTGTAGTTTCCTTTTACTGTAAAGAGAGATGGGAGGATATGATGTAAACCTCTTATGTTACACCTCCACCTTGGCAGTGCAGATGCTGTTATCTTTTAAATTACAGAGATGAGGTCATGAAAATTCAGCTAGACTTTTCAATAGCAAGAAATTTTACAAAATGTATTAACTATTTTGTATAGGGTGTACTAATGGGTGTTTTTTTAATATCCCAGAGTTCTGCATTAAAGTGAACTTGTGCTTTGCCTGTAAAGGACAAAGAAACAGGTTCACGTAACTTCCAATCTCACCAACAACATTGAGCAGCTTACCTTCAGCATTGTCACGTGGGTAAGGAGTAATAGGCTACCCACCTCTGGAAATACCAGGTATTTCTCTTTTCCAGTAGTCAGAGAGTGCAAGGAAGGAAAGTACTGTATGTGCAGCTACAGAGGGTGTACCGGAACCGACCCAGTCTGCGCTTGGGTACTTCCATCATAATACCGCTTACCCGTCCGAACACCGACCACAGACACCACAGCCGACCAAACAAGACTAGATGACACCAGTCTGTCTGAACATGGAACTCTTTATTTGAAACTCGAACTGGCTTTTTATACACTCAGGGGAAAATCCCCCCTCCCTGCATAAGGACACAGAGCTGGACAATCTACACTTAGCAACAAGAGATACACAGGTATTCAAACTTCACACCAATAGACAGTCCCATCAGGAGAGAGGGCTGCTGAAGACACCCCCCCCCACTAAGCTAATATACATAAACACATACATCCCATATTAGTTGGCTCCCAAGCAAGACACACAATAGAACAATGGGATGCAGCCCCATGGCATTAAACAATCAACAACCCCCACTCCAATATTAGGACAGATCACCCTGTACCTCTAACACGCACAGGGTGATTTACACATAAGAGGGATATGGGGAGCTGAGACAGGGATCTCCCCACCTCTCCAAAGTGAGCTGGATTCCATGGGCCCCCCACCCAAAGTGACTCCCATCACAGAGGGGATACATTAAATTTACTGGCTGTGTAGTCCTGCATGGACAAAGAACAGGTTCACTTTGCATCCTAACCATGCTCAGCTTTTAGTCATGAAGCCTCCCACTTTTTAAAATGCTGTATAAAACTACAATATAAAACCTGTGGGTGGGGGTAGTTAGTTAATATATTTACCTTTTGCCCAGTTTTAGTACTGAAGGGGGTGATATCATCATCCTGCTGACAAGATCTCTTGGCATGCTGAGTAGACCAAAATATCATGAGAATATACTGCAGCACAGTGCTTGATTGTGTTCTCACAAGATTTGGGCTACTCAAAACTCCCTGGGCTCTCGTCAGAGAATTACTTGGTGCTGTGGCCAGAAGCCAGGGGATATGTGAGCATATTATCTATTTTGTCCCCCCACAGGTTTTTCTTTTGCCATGAGATGCAGAGTTTTAAAAAGGGGGAGGAGGCCCACACTAAATAACTGGACCTTATTTTATAGTGTCCACTTTGAAATACATAAATGAGCTTGTGTAAATACCTTAATACTTCAGTTAGTTATAACAAAATAAACAAATTGTAGAGACTAACTGCCACTAATCAGTATGCCTACCACTTTTATAAAACATTGTAGCATCGCTAATTTGTACAGAGAAAAGGCAGAATGCTGTGTTGTTTAAGGTAATCATTTTGCCTTGTTACACCTGTGGTTGGGGGGGGGGGGGGTTAGTAAAACCAGGCACATGATTTTTACAGTCCTCCTCAACCATCTTCCACTCCCACCCCTTAAGCTGCAAAGGCAGTGAGACGGAGGTGGGTGGTGTACACATGGCATGTGTAAGCAATCCCTTTCTTTTAATTTTTTTTGGTGCCCACAGACATCAGGGACTGTCTGCTCAGTCTTACTTTGGTCAGGCTTGGAAATGTCTATATTGTATGACTGTACACTTTCCTGACAACAACTCGCACCCCCTGCCTAATTTTAGATGTAAAAGTCAGACAGATGAATTTAAAAAAAAAAAAAACAGTATATAGGTTTTACTAAATAAGATAGATCAAAATGGGCAACACACTTAGCACTTCTGTCCGTCTGGCAGTATTAGGGTCGTTGGTTCAAATCCCAACCACGGCACCACTTGGAGTTTGCATGTTCTCTCTGTGCCTGCATGGGTTTCCCTCTGGGTACTCCGGTTTCCTTCCACATTCCAAAGACATGCCGGTAGGTTATTGGTTCCTGTATAAATTGGCCCTAGTATGGGTACAGTGAAGGAAATAAGCATTTGATCCCCTGCTGATTTTGAATGTTTTCCTACTCACAAAGTAAAAATCGATTGGTAGGTGTATTGTAAGACTGAGAGACAGTATAGCAACAACATTCAAAAGAAATGCATGTCTAACAAATTATGCACTGATTTGCATGTTCATGAGGGGAATAAGTACTGTATTCGATCCCCTTAACAAAACATGACTTAGTACCTGGTGGCAAATCCCTTGTTGGCAATCACAGAGTTCAGACATTTCCTGTAGTTGGCCACCAGGTTTGCACACATCTCAGGAGGGATTTTGGCCCACTCCTCTTGGCAGATCCTCTCCAAGTCATTAGGGTTTGGTGGCTGACGTTTGGCAACTCCAACTTTCAGCACCCTCCACAGATTTTCAATCGGATTAAGGTCTGGAGACTGGCAAGGAACTTACTGTGCTTCTTCTTGAGCCACTCCTTTGTTGCCTTGACCATGTGTTTTAGGTCATTGTCATGCTGGAACACCCATCCATGACCCATTTTCAATGCCCTGGCTGAGGGAAGAAGGTTCTCACCCAAGAGTTGATGGTACATTGCCCCGTCCATCGTCCCTTTGATACGGTTCAAAGTTGTCCTGTCCCCTTAGCAGAAAAACACCCCCAAAGCAGAATGTTTCCACCACCATGTTTGACAGTTGGGATGGTGTACTTGGGGTCATAGGCAGCATTCCTCCTCCTCCAAACACGGCGAGTTGAGTTGATGCCAAAGAGCTCAATTTTGGTCTCATCTGACCACAACACTTTCAACCAGTCCTCCTCTGCATCATTCAGATGTTCACTGGCATACTTCAGACGGGCCTGGACATGTGCTTTCTTAAACAGAGAGACCTTGCAGGCACTGCAGGATTTCAATCCTTGTCGGCGTAGTGTTACCAATTGTTTTCTTGGTGACTGTGGTCCCAGCTGCCTGGAGATCATTGACAAGATCCTCACGTGTAGTTCTGGGATTATTCCTCACTGTTATCATGATCACTGACACTCCACGAGGTGAGATCTTGCATAGTGCACAAGACATAGGGAGACTGACAGTTGTTTTATGTTTCTTCTATTTGCTAATGATTGTCACCTTCTCAACAAGCTGCTTGGCGACAGTTTGGTAGCCAGGTCCAGCCTTGTGTAGGTCTACAATCTTGTCCCTGACATCCTTGGACAGCTCTTTGGTCTTTGCCACGGTGGAGAGTTTGGAATCTGATTGTTCGATTGCTCCTGTGGACAGGTGTCTTTTATACAGGTAACAAAATGAGATTAGCAGCACTCCCTTTAAGAGATTACTTCTAATCTCAGCTTGTTACCTGTATGAAGGACACCTGGTAGCCAGAAATCCTGCTGAATAATAGGGGATCAAATACTTATTTCCCACATGAACATGCAAATCAGTGCATCATTTGTTAGACATGCATTTATTTTGAATTTTTTGTTGCTATTCTATCTGTCAGTGTTACAATACACCTACCATTTGATTTTTAGACTGACCATTTCTTTGTGAGTGCGCAAACATTCAAAATCAGCAGGGGATCAAGTACTTATTTCCTTCACTGTATGTATGAATGTGAGTTAGGGACCTCAGACTGTATACTCCTTGAGCGTTTGGGACTGATGTGAATGTACAATATATATATATGTAAAGCACTGCGTAAATTGACGGCGCTATACAAGTACCTGTAATAAAATGAGATTCCATAGTTGAGAGAGCTTATCTAAATTAACTTTCATAGATGCATTTCCATCAAAGCTTACCTCTAAACTTTAAGTTTTCAGTAGAATAAGGAATAGTTAGAACCCTGGTAAAGTTTTTTTTTTTTAATTTGAAATATGGCTTCAAAATGTTAGTTTATTTCAATCTGCTAATCCATCTAACACTACCCTTCCCCCAAACTGACAATGCTGATGTCCAAATGTTTCTCTGTTGCTCCTTCATCCAGAGTGTACGCATTCTAATACATAAGTTGTGTTATGGACCAGATCAACAGGTGAAAGCAGGGGGGAAAAATCTAACAAAAGAAAACTAATGCAGCCACCTTACCTAATGATTGGTAGGCTGCAATATATTACATTTTTGTTATGAGTTTAACACTGCTTTCGGTTGGCCATAGATACATGAGAGAGTACATGTAGTCAAATTCAATTGACTTCACGCAAAGTGTCTGCAGCTGGGCCCCAAAGTAACTGTTCATGCTTAGACCAATGGAGAAAGAGGAGGAAAGTGTACTAAAGACACCTCCTGCGATGGATTATCAGGTAATGCAAATTTTTTAATCTGTCTTGATGCTCACATGTGATTCATGGTACCCATTCTCACCTCCTTGTCCAAATTATTATTACTATTATTATACAGGATTTATATAGCGCCAACAGTTTGCTCAGCGCTTTACAATATAACGGGAGACAATACAGTTCAATACAAGAGGGATCTGAGGGCCCTTCTCCTTGGAGCTTACAATCTAGGAGATATAACATATTGCAGCTCCTTTCACTCTGGCAAGGCAGAAAACCTGCCAGGTTTAGAAGTATAATTTGTTTTGCCTAGCTTTGGCAATTTACTGAATTTTAATTTTACTGTATTGGCCTGGTGTTTACTAAAGAACGAACAAAGTCCTGGGCAATCTAGTGTTCAAAAGATCAGGAATAACAATAGCCTGTTTTGAACTTGACTGCTGCTTTAAAAAGAAAATTCCAGGTATAATAATCGTAAATAACTATGGAAGGTAAAGACTGAGGGGCAATTGAAGCCTACGAGGCCAACTAATTCAAGTAATGTGCAGGGACCAGAAACAGTCAGTTAATGACAGCACTATGCAACACACTCAGGGTTTTCAGAGTTGTATTTTGAAAAGGACTGCACAGAGATAAGTAATAATAAACACATTACACTTACCTCCTGCAGTCCTTTTCAATGATACATCCTGGAGTTGTCCTTTAGTTACCCCCTAACTATAGTTCTTTACTGATCGTGATCACTCCCTTTTACTGTAACCCTGTGAAACCATTACAATGGCAAAATTTACTGTAACCCTGTGAAACCATTACAATGGCAAAAACAATGCATACTACCTCTGTAGTTTCGTCAGAGTGTTCTGAATGAACATACACATCATCACCCCATCCTAAAAAAAAAGCAAAAAACAAAAAAAACAGCTGTATCTCAAAATGTAAAACTTGTAAAAAGTAACATTTAAGTACACTAATTAAACAGTGTATTTGCCATAGCAACCATAATATTTGGGCACACTGTAGACAGTATTGTAAAACATTAATGCTAACTGGTTGCTACATATTACTGCAATTTGCAAATAGTAGTCATGGCTCTGCAACGCAAAGTAGTTTAATATGTTCACTTGTGTTATTTCTGAATCCAGGCATATATGGGCTAATGTTTTGTTTGATTTGCAAACAATCTGACCATGGAGTCCGGCATAGATTTTGAGGGACCTCATGTCAAAATTAAAAGGAGGCATGAGGCCTGCATGCTCGGATAAAAGTCTGGCATGGATTTTTTGGGGGACCTCATCCATTTTTTTTTTAATTTTTGGCATAAGGTCACCCCCCCATCAATTGGGGGGGGAGAAGTCACAGTAAAATCTTTTCTAAAAAATGGTATGAGATCCCCCACAGATTCCATACCAGACTCTTATCAAAGCATGCAGCCTGGTATGCCAGGAAAGTGGGGAGCACGAGCGTGCCCCTACTCATTCACCAAGAAAAGTCAACTAAAATAAACACACAACACAGTTTTTGACAAGTCCATTACTAAAAAAAAAAAAAAGGTACATCCATCATCAATCACATCATCCAGCGATGTAGGTCCACGTCAATCGCAATGAACTACAGCCACCAACACAAAAAAAAAAAAACATCACCTGCTGAACCCGACCGCTGCCGCCAATGACAGCTCTGCTAACCCACAGCTGAAGTACCGGTAAATGATGACCTTATGAAGTAACTGACCACACACACACATACAATATTGGGAAACCCCTCCAAATTATTGTATTCAGGTGTTCCAATCACCTCCATGGCCACAGGTGTATAAAATAAAGCACCTAGGCATGCAGACTGCTTCTACAAACATTTGTGAAAGAATGGGTCGCTCCCAGGTGCTCAGTGAATTCAAGTGTGCAAGAAGTCCGTCCATGAAATTTTCTTGCTACTAAATATTCCACGGTCAACTGTTAGTGGTATTATAACAAAGTGGAAGCAACTGAGAACAACAGCAACTCAGCCGCGAAATGGTAAGCCATGTAAAATAACAGAGCGGGGTCAGCGCATGCTAAAGCACACAGTGTGCAGAAGTCGCCAACTGTCTGCAGAGTCAATAGCTAAAGACCTTCAAACTTCATGTGGCCTTCAGATTAGCACAACAACAGTGCATAGAGAGCTTCATGGAATGGGTTTCCATGGCCGAGCAACTGCATCCATGGCTTACATCACCAAGTGTAATGCAAAGAGTTGGATGCAGTGGTGTAAAGCATGCCGCCACTGTTTAAGCATGTTCTTTGGCGTGACTAATCACAGTTCTCTGTCTGGCAATGTTTGGAGGTGTCCGGGTTTGGCGGTTGCCAGGAGAACGGTACTTGCCTGACTGCATTGTGCAAAGTGCAAAGTTTGGTGGAGGGGGGATTATGGTGTGGGGTTGTTTTTCAGGGGTTGGACTTGGCCCCTTAGTTCCAGTGAAGGGAACTCTTAAGGCATCAGCATACCAAGACATTTTGGACAATTTAATGCTCCCAACTTTGTGGGAACAGTTTGGGCCTTTTTTGTTCCAACATGACTGCACACTATTGCACAAAGCGAGGTTCATAAAGACATGGATGGGTTTGGGGTGGAAGAACATGACTGGCCTACACAGAGACCTGACCTAAACCAGATGCCACCTTTGGGATGAATTAAAGCGGAGACTGCAAGCCAGGCCTTCGTGTCCGACATCAGTGGCTGACCTCACAAATGCACTTCTGGAAGAATGATCAGACATTCCCATAGACACACTCCCAAGCCTTGTGCACAGCCTTCCCAGAAGAGTTGAAGCTGTTATAGCTGCAAAGGATGGGCCAACTCAATACTGAACCCTACGGACTAAGACTGGGATGCCATTAACCACTACCCGTCCACCCTAAAGCAGATATACTGCTACAGGGCGGCACAGGTGCACAAAAGTGTGTGTGTGTGTGTTTCCGGGTAAAGGGCGCACGCATGCCCTACCTGCACCACCATTTGAGGCCGTCAATGACCGGACCCTGGCCAGTGATTACTCGTCAGCACCCGGTGATTGCTGAGCATCTCCGACGTGGGGGCCAGGGGTGAACTGTTAGTAAACAAAACAGTTCTCCTCCCTTTCAGCTCGTGCATGCAAAGCAGTGTGCTTACAGTGAAGCACTAACACAGGACATGATGTGCACAGCACACAGTTAACCCTTTGATCGCCCCACATGTTAACCCCTTCCTGCCCAGTGTCATTAGTCCAGTGTCAATACTTTTTATTAGCACTGATCACTGCATTGGTGTCACTGGGGATGTCAGTGACACCAAGTCAGTTCCCCCCAGTGTCAGAATGTCCCGCTATAAGCCGTTAATCGCCGCCATTACTAGTAAAAATGAAAAAAAAAAAATCCCAGTATATATACCGCCATGTGTAACCGCTATAACGTTCACGTAAACCAATTAACTTACAGGTTTTGGGATTTTTTTTTTCTAGCAAAGACATGTAGCAGAATATATTTTACTGGACATGTTTAATAGCAAAAAGTCAAAAATACAGTTTTTTTCTCAAAATTACTGTTTTTTTTATTATTATTTATTTATAGTGCAAAAAATAAAAACCGCACAGGCAATCAAATACCACTAAATGAACACTCAATTCAAGGGAAAAAAGAACGTAAATTTAATTTGGGTGCAGCATTGCATGACCGCGCAATTGTCAGTTAAAGTAACGCAGCCCCATAACGCAAAAAATGGCCTGGTCAGGAAGGGGGGGTAAATCCTCTGGAGGGCAACTGGTTAAAGTTCATGAGCGTGTAAAGGTGTCCCAATACTTTTGGCAATATAGTGTGTGTATGTATATATATTTATTTATTTATTTCAGGTACTTATATAGCGCTGTGAATTTTACACAGCGCTTTACATATATATTGTACATTCACATCAGTCCCTAACCCTCAAGGGGCGTACAATCTAAGGTCCCTAACTCACATTCATACATACACATACTTGGGCCAATTTAGACAGGATCCAATTCACCTACCAGCATGTCTTTGGAGTGTAGGAGGAAAAAGGAGTACCCGGAGGAAACCAGAGTACCCGGAGGAAACCCACGCAGGCACAGGGAGAACATGCAAACTCCAGGCAGGTGGTATGTATGTATGTATGTATGTATGTATATATATATATATATATATATACACACACACACACATACATACATACATACATACATACACACACACACACACTATATACATTGACCATATAGGGATATGTCTGGGCGACCCCGCCCCTTTGTTTCCTTTAGCGGAGCTGTCATTGAGTGCTGTTATACAATTGGGTTCGGCTGGATTTTTTTTTTGGGAGGCCCTAGTTCATCAGGATTGATGTGGACCTACAGTTGTGTTCAAAATAATAGCGAATAGTGAATAAAGCTCAAAATCCGTCTAATAGCTTTTATTTTCATACACACAAATGCATTGGGAACACTACACATTCTATTGTAAATCAAAACATGAAGAAAAATATATCAAATTTGTGTTGTTCCTCTAAAAAAATGGAAGAAAAGTGAATATTAGACTGAATTGCTACTACATCCTCCCCACTATCCAAAACACTGTCAAATATCACACTCATTTTATGTTGTCCTCTTACTTTTGTAATAAAAAAAAATTACAAAAAAAATGTAGTTTTATTACTCAAACAAGTACATTATCTAGATCAGTGATCTGCACGACTTTCTTTGCTCAGGGGTGGCCAACCTTTTGAATTTCCTGGGCCACAATGGAAGAAAAAGAATTGTTTTGGGCCACACATAAAATACACTAACGATAAGGATAGCTGACGTTTACTGCTCATCAGCTATCCTTAACGTTAGTGTATTTATGTGTGGCCCAAGACAATTCCTCTTCTTCTAAAGTGGCCCAGGTAAGTCAAGTCAAAAGGTTGGACACCCCTGTATTAACCTATTTGTTGCCTTAAAATGTAAAAATCATGGTATACCAAACTTAAATACACCTTGTTTTTGTGCAACCCAGTAAATAGACTTTACAGAAATCAATGCTACAGAAAATAAATTGCTGTGTAAAATGCCTCAGCCATTTGACTGTTAATTTTGGCTTCCATTGCCTCTCACTGCTGAAAATAACAAACATTATGACAAATTGCTTTGTGAATCAAACCTAATCACTGAGTGGCTTATTGTTTAATTATTTTTCTTGCAGATATCATGCAGCAACAAATTAACCTATAGTGCATATCTGTGTATGAAATATTATACAGAATGGTAAGAAAGTAAAGCACTCATGTACAATTACTTACCTGTGGATTGGTAACAGCTTTAACGGCATTTAAGTCTGAACCAGAACAGAATGTGTTCTCTGCACCATAAACAATAAGTCCTTTCCCTTCCTGCCAGTTCTCCAGATCACTAACACATTCTGATAATTCTATCATCATTGTTCCTGCAACACAAATTCAATATTGGTTCCAAAATCAAGAAAGAGCTCTGGAGAAGACAGTACATAAACATCTATTGAAAACAAGGCTATACTGCATGGTAAAACAATATTTATTTTTCAATTGAAAATTTCTAGTCTTTGGAAAACCCTGGAAAATCAAAGTTATCTCTAAAACCCTGCTAAGTTTATGGAGCTCATAGAAAAGCTGAGAAATTACCTGAAACGTCTGCTTATGATATCTGTACTCCATATGTATATCATACACAATATAGGTGAAGGGTGCATTGGCTCATTTTTGGGAGCTGGTTGTTAGTTTTGCCATTTCTCTGCATATACAGTCCCAGAAGCTTAATAATGCATAAATAAGTCCAACGTATTGCACAGCTTTTATTACAGAACAGATGCCAGTTCATCTTTCTCTGGGTTTGGATCATATATTTTGCTTAAAAGAGAAGTTCACCTTTTAGAAAAAAATAATAAATGCACATTTTTTTGCTAGTAAAAACATGTTCATTTATTATTTTTGTATACAGGAGCCTGGAAAGCATTGCACCAGAGATCAGTAGATCACTGATGTCATGCAGGTCTCCAGCAGACCTGTCAGAACATCTGCTTGCTATACAGTATGTACGAGAGAGCAGATATTATGACAGGAAACCTCATTGAACTACCACAGCGCTCCACAGCCCCATGGTAGTTCACTGAAAACTACAAACCGACAGCCGCTAAGGAAGTCCGTGAACTAATTATTCGGCCGTGTGGCCATGGCCCTGCTGTTTTGACAGATATTACGGGGAAACTTCTTCCCGTGCGGTCGGGGGGGGGGGGGGGGGTGGCGGCTATGGGAACATGTTACATGCTCCACCCTAAAAATGTTCCCAAAGGTGAATTTATTTTTTAAGGTTGAGTTTAAAAAGCAGCTGTAGCAATGGCCCTGCTATATGATAAGTGTAGCTAATGGTTAAAGTAATAATAAAAATAATGGTAAAGTATTTTGATAATACTTGTTTTTCCATGTACATGAAATTGTGCATTACAATGACAAGTCTGTTAATATATACAGGTGCACTTCCGAACAATTACTAATTCTTATTTCCTAGTCTGTGAAGGGTAACCAATAACAGAAATTGATACCACATGCTAATCCTTAGTGGGCAGGGGCAAATACAAAAGGTACAAGTGTGAATACGGACCATAAAATGATCCAATTAATAAATAACATAAAATGCAAAAAAATTATTACAGCAAAATAAACTCTGCAATCTTTATGGGCAGTGCACTTGAGGTCTGGACCCAGCAATGTTGCGGCTAAACTCAATGAACCGGCTGATGGCCTAGGGTTGGAGATGCATATAACAGATATAGACATATGGTTTGTTGTGGAGGCTGATGGTGGACAGATCCTTAGGTGGGACCTTTGTTCTGGTTTGCATACATTATGTTACTTAAATGATGATCCTGATGTACTGATGGCTGATCTAATTTTTTGAAACCCAAAAAATGCCAGGGCAGTACAAATACCTCCAAAATGACCACTTTTCGCTCATTGAAGTTGTCTTTTTGTCATTTTGTAGAAAACGAAGAAATAAGAAATTTTTCTTTTTTTCCCTCATACTTTCACCAATGCAGTACAGTGCCATCATATAACTGGTGTGGCGGTGATCAGGGACACT
The DNA here is from genome assembly GCF_062004578.1 of Staurois parvus. NCBI lineage: Eukaryota > Metazoa > Chordata > Amphibia > Anura > Ranidae > Staurois > Staurois parvus. The sequence goes on from NW_028318193.1 coordinate 5,364,007, forward strand.
GACTGGTGACAGTATGTGTAAACAAAAAAAAAAAATTATATATATTTATTTTTACTATTCCTGTGACCAGAGCAAAACATGTAACATTGTACTACTCTGTGCAAGTGATCAGGATTTTCTTTTTCTTTTTTTACATCATTTTTTTACTGAATGAAATTGATTCATTCAGTAGATTTTGTTCTGATCAGCTGTGATTGGCCATAGCTGATCACGTTACCTGCTACAAGGGTTGTGATTGGCCCAGTCTGTACATGTGATCACTTTGACCAATCACAACTCCCAGCACAGTTGTAAGCAGTGAATGGCATTTAAGGAAGCCATTTATTGTTTACACATGATTGGTCACAGCGATCACATTACACTGGCAGCGAGCCAGTGTAGTGATCTGTCATCGGCCGTATCCTGTGGACACAGCAACAGACAGCATGGATTCATGAAATATAGACGTTGTCAAACAAATCTGATTTCTTTTTATGAGGAGGTGAGCAAAACCTTGGACAGACAAGTAGCTGTGGACGTGGCATACTTGGATTTTGCAAAAGCGTTTGACACAGTTCCCCACACACAGCTGATGTGTAAGGTGAAGTCTACAGCAGGTGTATGCAACCTTGGATCTACCTGAACAACATGAAAGAGGTTCAGCGCCATTTAAAGAAAAAAAAAAACTAGTAAGGCCTAACTAAAGAGCAAGGAAAATGTGGAAAAATATAATAAAACAAATGTCACTGTAAAAATACAAACTAAGCCTACCTTAAAATGGACAGTGTCAGCCAGTAGGGCAGTGGATGGTGTCAGTAGAGCAGTGGATGGTGTCAGTAGGGCAGAGGTTGGAGTCAGTCACTAGAGTAGCGGACAGTGTCAGTAGAGCAGTGAACAGTATCAGTAGGACAGAGGTTGGTGTCAGTAGGGCAGTGGATGGTGTCAATAGTTTTTTTTTTTTTTTTACATTTTTATTTTTTTAATATTTTTCACAATTTCTTTAGGAGCCCTGTTGAAAGGGGAGTAGTTGGGGGAAGGACCAGGCAGCAGAAAATAAAGAGGAACAAGGTTCCTCCTGCAGTAGCTGTACGCAGTAGCTGTAAGCTGGTGGGAGGGTGAGGAGGAAAGGACAACAAAGGGGATTGTCGGAAGGCAGGTATTTTAGAAATCTGAATTCCCAGCAATTGGCTGGGGATTGGGATTTTTCTGCACCCCAGCTACCCTAGCAGCCATATGTTGGGCACCAGCATAAGGCTGCTTAGGCAGTTGCCTTAGGGCACCAGGGTGGGGACAGAAAAATCCCAATCCCCACCCACTTGTTGGGAATTCAGATTTCTAAAATACCTATCTATGGGAGGGAAAGGAAGGGGAGGTAGGACACTGCTGGTGGTGGGGAGGGGGGCTAAAGGTCACTGCTATGGGGGTAAGGGGGCCATAAGATAATACTGGTGGGGAGGTGAAGGACGGTAGAGGATAATGCTATTGTCCATAGCAATGTCCTCTGCACATCCTTCCCCCCCCCCCCCAGCAATGTCTTCTGCCCCCCCCTTTCCCCCAGCCTCCTCCGCTGCTGCTGTGATCGTCAGTGCACAACAGAGAGTGGAGGACAGCAAAGCTCAGGATGGAGGGTGGAAGGAGGAGCTGGCCAAATGAACTTTTCATATTAAACCACAGGTGATTGGTTGCTAGTTCGGTCCTAGCAACCAATCACCTGTGGGTTAATATGAAAAGTTCATTTGGCCAGCTTCTCCTCCTGTCATCCATCCTGAGCCTTGCTGTCTTCCATTCTCTGCTCTCTGCTGTGCACTGAGAATGTCACAGCAGTGGAGGAGGCTGGGGGAAAGGGGGGGGGGGGGGCCTGTTTGCGGTCTACCTGTCACCTGCCCGCGATTGACAGGTAGACCAAGATCAGTAGGTTGCTGACCCCAGTCTACAGACTTGGAAAAATCAGTATGTAAATGGATGGAAAACTGGCTAAAAGACTGTATTCAGAGAGTAGTGGTTAATGATTCATACTCTGAACCTTGGGGTACACCACTAACAACCCTAGACCATTCAGTGTTGGGACCCTTAATTTTTAATATATTTATAAACGATATAGGGTCTGGGATTAAAAATACAACTACAGTCTTTGCAGATGACACCAAGCTGTGCAGTGGAATAACGTCCTTACAGGAGGTCTCCAATTTACAAGCCGACCTCAATGCACTGTATAATTGGGCAACTATGTGGCAAATGAGGTTTAATGTTGATAAATGTAAGGTTATGCACTTGGGGGCTAAGAATATGCATGCATCATACATACTGGGGGGGGGTACAACTGGGGGAATCAATGGTGGAGAAGGATCTGGGAGTTCTGGTAGATCACAAGCTTAATAATGGCATGCAATGCCAAGCTGCGGTTTCTAAAGCAAGCAAAATCCTCTCTTGAATTAAGAGAGGTATAGACTCCAGTGAGAGAGATATAATATTTCCCCTGTACAAATCATTAGTAACACCTCATCTGGAATATGCAGTTCAGTTTTGGGCACCAATTCACAAAAAGAACATTGGAGAACTGGAGAAAGTACAGAGAAGGGCAACTAAACTGATAAGAAACATGGAGGAGCTCAGCTATGAGGAACGATTAGAGGATCTGAATTTATTCTCTCTTGAGTAGAGATTATTAAAGTGTTACTAAACCAACAACAGTAAAATTAGTCTGTATATGCAGTAAAGCATGCTTGTTATGCTCACTGTGGAACTTGAGGGTTTCACCTTCTGCATTGCGTAAAAAGGCTGGTTTATTCCTGTCTTCTCTGATCCTCCCCTTCTTTTACTGTCCCCAATCCAGCTGCCATAGTACAAAGCAGCAGTGGCAAATCTGCACATGCTCTGTTTGGTGCTTTTGCTAGACACACATTATAACTGGATACTAACATTTATAGGTAAAGTTGATCCAGGAAATATCCAATTCCCTCTCGGGGGAACAGGAAATAATTTTTTTCCCCTGCAGGAGCAAATTTGATCATGCTTTGCTGGGTTTTTTTTCCTTCCTCTGGATCAATTGTGGGTATAGGATTATAACTTTTTTTTTGGTTGAACTGGATGGACTTTTGTCTTTTTTCAGCCAGACTAACTATGTAGCTATGTAACCTGTACATATTAACATGTCATTTTGTATTCAAACACATAGTGTGCTGCATCCCATTTACAATAATCACAAAAACATCTCTCTATACATACAATTACAAATTTGCATATTTCATAAAGAATTATCCATCTGTACTTGTGAAACTAATATGCAGATCACGCCTGACAAACCACATTAATGAGCGAGCATCCATCATTCATAATTTGTGAACTAAGTCCTCCTACCTGTAAATGCATTCATTCGAGCTGGATTATCAATGCACAGCTCTGCAATTCCATTTTCTCTTTTAATGAGTGCCACTGATCCTCCTGTTAACAGAGCTAGCTTATTTTTAATTTCTTCTTCTTTAAAACCATGGCTGCTGTTATACAGAGACAGGGATCTGTGCAGATGGCATCTTGCTGCAGAGCTGTTCAGCATGCATCTCCATATGGAAAGGGCCATAACTACAAATATATAAATATTTCAAATATTAGGGTTTGGGAGTGTTTGGCAAAAGATATGCAATTATAGTTTTACATTAGAATTCAATATGTACAGAAAAATGTAACAGAAGCAGACGTGCAAGACTTAGTTATGCTGGAAACTTGCCCGTTTTGCAATAAACAAACATGAATCTGAAATGTGTACTGTGATTTGTTTGCAAAGAATGTCATAGTATAAAATACAAGACATAACATAGATGTTCTGAGGGTGATTATAATATAGTAAGTGCTATGGAGAGGTTCGTGTACAGTGCAGTACATTTCATAACAAAATGTGTGTCTGATATAAAATGTCACTCTGGTATGGATGTTATTAGCCAACTAAACAAACATGGTAACCACCCCAATCTATGACAGGCCTTTACAGAAAGGTACACACAACAAACAAATAAAATTATATATATATATATATATATAGCAGTGGATATATTAAAGTATCACTATATCCAGACTATGAAAAACTCTCATTACATGGTATATAACAGAGAGTGCACAATCACAAAACCACTAAGGCATTTGTTTTCTGTAGAGTGAAATATCCTGCCTTCATCTGTCCCTCTCATCTTCTCTGTGTTCCTATTGCAGCCTGAGACTGTGCAGACTAGCTGGTGTCCTCTTCTGAGCATGTCCCAGTTTCAGTTCCCTGATAAAGCTCTTAATATCCTCCTTTCTCTTATCAGTGCAAGCCACATAACTGTAGAGTTACACATGTCAGCGTATACACAGTGGTAAATGACACTCCCCTCCCTCCTTCTCCATGTCCCTCTTTTGGTAAACTCTACAGAAGTGGGATATAGTGTGCCGATTAATTAAATTCACTAAGAAATTCACAAAAGAACTTGGTGTTAATATAATACAGTACTAAATATAATAAATGTAATTGCTAATACCTGTAAAGTAAAAAACAAACCTTGGAAACAGATGCTGTCTGAACAAAATAAAAGCTAGTGTAAAACTTCTTTGACTCGGCTTGCCCCATAATAATGCACAAAAAAAAAACCACACAACCAACACTGCGGCCCTCCACTGATCTGGGCTTTATGGCAGAGTGGCTAGACAGAGGCCTTGCAAACTCCAAGCACAGAGGAAAGACTCTTGTCTAGCCACTCTGCCATAAAGCCCAGATCAGTGGAAGGCTGCAGTGATGGTTGTCCTTCTGGAACTCTGTCCCATCTTCACACAGGATCTCTGGAGCTCAGTCATGAGTGACCATTGGGTTGCTGGTCACCTCTCTTACTAAGGCACTTCTCCCCCAATTGCTCAGTTTAGCCGGGCCACTAGCTCTTGTTAGAGTTCTGTTTGTGCCAAATTTCTTCCATTTGAGAATTATGGAGGCCAGTGTGATCTTGGGAAACTTCAGTGCAGAAGATTTTTTTTTTTTTTTTTTTTTTGTAGCCTTCCAATAATCCTGTCTCTGAACTCTGCAGGCAATTCTTTTGACCTCATAGCTTTTACTCTGATACAGTATGCATTGTCAGCTGTGAGGTCTTTTATAGAGAGGTGTGTGCCTTTCCAAAGCATGTGCAATCAATCTAATTTACCACAGGTGGACTCCAATCAAGGTGTAGAAACATCTCAGCAATGATCATGAAAAATGGGAGGCACTTGAGCCACATTTCAAATGTTGTTGCAAAGGGTCTGAATACTTATGACAATGTGATATTTCAGTTTTTCCTTTTTCATACATTTGCAAACATTTATAAAATTCTGTTTTCACATTGTCATTATAGAGTACTGAGTGTAGATTAATGAGAAAAATAAATGTAAACAACTATAGTATCAGGCTGCAACATAAAATTGAAAAGGGAGAAGGGGGTCTGAATACTTTTAGAATGCACTGTATGTGAATGAATTATGGCAATTAACACTTCTATGTTTAGGATCACTTTAAGGGCATGTATGCCTGGAGGTTTCACAATGATATGACTTGTTATGCATTTTCACAAATTTGAAATCGCATGTTAATTTGCACCCTATTGTCCGCAATGGAACCGTTCAAATCGGTGCAACTCAACTCCGTCAGTCGCACCAATTTTGAAAGTGGTTCCTGCACTACTTTTTGCAGTTTTAGGTGCGATTTGCATAGACATCTGTGCATGAAGTCGCACAGATGTCTTCCAAGTTGCACCTGAAGTAACACTGACATTCAACTTTGAAATTGTGCAACTTCAAGTGAAGTTACACGGTTTCAAAGTCGGATCCGGTGTGAACCAGTGCTTAATGCTCATCCTGTCTGTGCCTGGCAGATTAAATTAGCTCTCACCTGAACCAACACTAGGTTAAGAGACCCAGGGATTGTGGGATATGCAAGATACAATATAATAGATTTTTTTTTTTAGTTTAATAGCACTTTCATTTTTGAAATGCATACAGAAAGAATAAACTACTTGTTTGGTTATCAGTTTTTCACCCACTCACTAGCATGCTATTTCACTACCTTTTGTCAGTAATGTGATGATCTGGAAAATGATTTTGCTTACCTGTTTGAAATGGGTGTGACGTATTCCCAAGTACACCCACTGTAGGGTCCTTGCTGTTCCTTACATGCAGAAATTCTAATTTAAAAAAAACAAACATTTAATAACAATAAAAATATTAGTGATAATGTGGGGAATAACGTTTTAACAAAGTAAGTGGCCTAATTTTGTCATTTAGTCTTGAACATGAGCTGCTTTGACACACTGGGTTATGACCGTTACCTATGTTGTCTTTAAAATGCATTTAATGCTTTAATAAATACACTGCATGCGGAAGCTCTTTTGTGCTGTCTTCCTTGCTTGCTGAGTCATTTATTGCTGGGAGATAACAAAGGATCTGCAGATACAAGGAACAAAAAGGGCAGAGTTCTACTCACACTGCACACACTAGGAGACAGTGTTTCTGAGATTCCCCAGAGAGTGATACTGCCTAGCTGTGTGAGGTCCAGTAAGTGAAGTATATTACAACGCTTGGTGGGGGATCAAGGGATAAACAGGAACACATTTTCCTGCAAATAAAACCATAGAGCAATAATCATTTCCTTTACCTTTAATACTGGTGAGGAGAATGACCTGAAAATGGTCACCTATCAGGTTATGTTTTGCATTCCCATTGGAAAATTAACCCTCAGCTCTTGTTCTGTTGGCAACACGTACATAGTCATTGAAAAAAGACACAAATGCATCTAGTTTGAGCAATAGAAAATAAACAAATAGAAAATGTGCAGTCCTAAACCCACAGTTGATGCAGGGGAAGGCAAAAACCCAAATAAAACATGATCCAACTTACTCCAGGGAGGTAATTCCTTCCTGATCCCCCAGGAGGCAAGTGGATCAAGTACCCTGGTATTATTCACTATAAATGTTAGTTTCCAGTTTGTACATTTAGGAATACATACAGCTTTTTTTTTTTATATTGGAAAATGTCCTTTGTAATGGCCCTGAAAAACTCTGCACCAAATTCACTAAATACACCACCACCTATGTATTTATACATGTTGATCATATCCTCCCTTAAAATATTAGTAAACCCAGGACCCTGCATTCACTATATCAGGTCACAGTACACAAAACATGGAAATGCAATTATTTTGTGAAAATAAACTGCAACATACCTTTTCTCATTAGCAGTAAATGGCAGTCTTGTGACTTCTATCAGTGCCCAGCCAAGCACTAGTTAATCTTGTAGGAGGAGTTTTTATTCTCCTCTGACTGTCCTATGAGGCTGCATGACCCCTGACCCTCTGTCTAGACCCTGAACCCTGCATTTACTATATCAGGTCTTCCACAGTACACAGAACATGGAAATGCAATTATTTTAGTAAATATAACCTGCTAAATACCTTTTCTCACATGCACCCTCCCCAAAAAAAAAAAAAACAAAACAAAAAAAACCTCTCTAGCAACACACACCAAAGAGAGCTTGTGCAGATTTGCCACTGCTGCTTTGTACTATGGCAGCTGGATTGGGGACAGTAAAAGAAAGAGAAGGGTCAGAGAAGACAGGAATAAACCAGCCTTTTTACGCAATACAGAGGATGAACCCTTCAAGTTTCTCAGTGAGCATAACAAGCATGCTTTACTGCATATACAGACTAATTGTACTGTTGTTGTTTTAGAGGGGAGGAGCCTTGTCATGGCGGCGTAGGAGAGCACGGAGCAGGTGCTCTCCGAATCACCTACACCATCCCAGATGCCTGCACAAGAGTGACCCGGGGACTTACCCACGAGCGACGGCTCTAGAGCGGGTCCGGCGGCCCGGGAGTGGAGAGAGGAAGGTGTGCTGGGCGGCGGGGCTTGCTGCAGGAGGTCCGGACTGATGTGCGGGGCTGCTGGGAGAGCGGGGAGTCACGGAGCAGACACGTGGGAAACCGCAGAGCACTACTGGGAAGGGGAGAAAGCCGGCCGGCATCTGAAGTGAGAGTGAGGACGCCGGCTCGCTCCCCCCTTGCAACATACAGGAGAAACCACTTGTTTAATGGATGACCTGCTCCCCGTGTGTGTTAAGTTTATACACAGGGGAGTAGGGTCTGAAGAAGAAGACCCAGAGGAGTCCCCCTGAAGAGAGCAGTGGGAAGCTGAAGCTAGCAGCTGGTGGCTCGTGGCTGCCTCACCAGAAGAAAAGCAACCAGAGGGTGAGTGTGAGCAGCACGATCTAGCAAACTGTGATTATATGGTGACTGTATGTTTAAAGAGGGGTAGACTCCCTGGGGAAGATTGAATATAAGAGGAACTAGCAGCCCTGGAAGAAGAAGGAGAGCATAGTGGGAAAGTAGAAAATAAGTACGTGTTGAAATCTAGATACCTGGTCTGTAGCTGTTAAACCAAGGTGGTTCCTGTATTTAACTGAATAAAACCCACAGAAGAGATGAAGAATAAAAATGTTAATAGTAGTGGGCTAAAGGGGTCCCAAGTAGGCACAATAAAAAAATATACGTCTCAAGGTAATGTGACGCCAGAAAGACCTCAAGATATCGGTGATAAAAGTGAGCTGGAAACGAGCTTGGAAGCTAGCCTGAGACTCTCCCTGGGAATAAAGCATAATAGCCAACAAATATCAGAGAATGTGGAGAGGAAAGATCTGGAAAGTGAACTACAAGTACCAAATAAGAAAGAGATGGCAGATATGTTCAAAAGTCTAGAAAAAACAATAAAACAAGAACTGACAATCATACAGAGTGATTTAGGGCAGTTGCTATTGCGGATGGAGGAGACAGAGGAAAGAATTAATAATCACGCCCAATCTATCTCTGGTTTAGAAAAAAGGACAAAAGATATTAAGAAAGAGCAAAAAAGACTGCTGTATAGGATGGAAGTACAGGAAAACAGGGAGAGAAGGAAGAACTTTAGGGTAAAAGGTATCCTGGAGTCCGTGAAGGGAGAGGAAGTGAGAGACTTTATCTGTAAAATCCTAAACTCCATAAGAGATAGACCAGAAACAGAACAGGTGAATCTGGAAGAGGTTTTTAGAATTGGAAGGATTCAACATGGAAATGGAGAAAAGAAATCCAGAGACATAATTGTCCAATTCCAAAAGACGTGTGATAAAGAAGAGATATGGAGAAAGATTAAGGGAAGATCAAATATTAAATATGGAGAAATAAATATACAGATATTTGCAGATTTGACGACAGAGACACTTAGGAGAAGAAGATCTCTGAAACCCCTGTTAGAGCAAATGAAAAAACAAAATGTGCACTATAGATGGGGTATTCCTGAGTGTCTAATCGGATGGAAGAATGGAGTTACAGCCTACTTGAGATTTCCTGAGGATTTAAGAGACTTTTGTGATAGACTTGATTTGCAAATTATAGAAATTTCTGGTTGGGAGGAGGAGGTAGGAGATAGTGGGGCCAGAGTAAAGGAAGACTGGCAGTTAATTGGGAGAGGGAGATAGAGGAGGATTTTTCTTTTTTTTTTTTCCTCCCTACTTCCTGTTCGCTCGAATGAAGTACATCTTAGTGGAATCATCTTGAGTTTATGAAATAGACAAGGGGCATCTGGGGGGGTGGGAGGTGGGAGAGGCCGTTCATGGGAGGAGCTCAACCCCAAGGTACAAAATCTATGAAGGGTTTAGATCCTCAACAGATTTATAGGCAAACTACAAGCCTAAAATGGGTGGGAGGGAGGGAGGGAGGAGGAGGGGGGAAGGCAAGCTACAGGCCTAAAGCGGAAGGGAGGGAGGGAGGGAATTGGAAGGGGAGGGGGGAGAGGGTTTTTTTAAAACTGACATCTGGCATAAAAGAAGAGATAGAGGGAAATGGAAGAAGAAAGGAGATGGTAAAATAGAAAGACGACAAACAAAATATGGAGGAAATACAGTTCATAACTCATAATGTAAATGGGCTGAACTGTCCAAGTAAAAGATTTAGGTTATTTAGAGAACTACAGCATAGAGCGGCCTCAGTGGTATTCTTGCAAGAAACGCACCTCGAGTTAAAAAAAAATCTTAAGTTGAAATCTAGATACCATCCGGTTTGGTATTATGCGGATTCCCCAATTAAGAGAGCGAAGGGGGTGGCTATAGGATTTGCAAAAAATGTTAGGTTTGAACTAGAAGATAGGAATACCGATCCGGATGGGAGGTTTCTGTTTTTGAAAGGCAAATTGCAAGATATCGAGTTTACGCTAGCAAATATATACTGCCCTAATAGGAAACCAGAGATGTTTTTGAAAGGGGTTCTGAAGAAATTGATGGATTTCTCTAAGGGATATTTAATAGTGGCAGGAGACTTCAACCTATGTATGGACCCACAAATAGACACAACTTCTACAGTGCCGAGAGAGAGAAACAAGTCGGTGAGAATATTGAAGAAGGTGATGAGAGAGAGCCAATTGGTGGATAGCTGGAGAATAGCAAATAACAGAAACAGAGACTATACCTTTTATTCTAACACTCATAAAACATACTACAGATTAGATTATATATTGATAGACCATCGTCTCATCGAAGATTTGTCTAGTGTTAAGATAGAAGTAATGACCCTTTCGGATCATGCCCCCGTTGCATTAAAATTAAGATGGGGAGGGAGGTCGTCGGGAGGACTAACATGGAGGCTGAACGAGGCACTTCTCATGGATCAAGATACTGAACGGAAAATTAGGGAGGAGATAGGGAGATTTTTTGAGGAAAATGAAACGGGAGATGTATCAAGGGCTACAGTGTGGGAGGCGCACAAAGTATACATCAGAGGAATCCTAATTGCGATTGGGGCAAAGAAAAAAAGGGAAAGGAGAGAAAGGATTAGTGAGCTTTTAAAGGAAATAGCTGAGTTGGAACTCCTACATAAAAGTAATATAATGAAAGAGATAGAAGAAAAAATGATAAAAAAGAGGAAAGAATTAGAGAAAGTATTGGAGGAAGAAAAAACGTGAATTTTTCATAAAATCACGGGAGAAAGATTTAGATGGGGAGATAGACCGGGAAAATATTTAATGAGAACTTTGAGGAAGAAAAAAAATAGAAACTATATAGATAAAATAAAAAATTTCAAGGGAGAATTAGTCCACTCAACTAAAGAAATTGCAAACGTTTTTAAGGATTACTATAGTAAATTATATAATATTGCCCCCAACGACCCTATAAATAAGATCAAAAAGGTAAACGAGGAGAAAAGAAGAGAATATCTAAGAAATGCAGGATTACCAAAATTAAGCGAAGAATTATTAAACTCCTTAGAATCTGAAATCTCACAGGAAGAACTAAAAACAGCATTAAAAAGCTTTAAGTCGGGGAAAAGCCCGGGCCCAGATGGGTATACTGTGAGGTACTATAAAAAATATAGTGACTTACTACTACCTAAATTAAAGAGATATATGGATGCGTTGGGAGGAGAGATGGAGATGAGACAGGAATCCCTACAGGCCCAGGTGGTTTTGATACATAAGGAAGGTAAAGATATCTCCCAGTGCTCAAGTTATAGACCGATATCATTGCTGAACACAGATACGAAGTTGTATGCAAAGGTTTTAGCGAATAGGTTGAGGGATCTGATGCCAGATTGGATACATGGGGACCAGGTGGGCTTCGTCAGAGGAAGGGAGGGTCGAGATAATGGGTTGAGATCCCTGATGCTTATTCAGAAAAGTCGAACGGGAAAAAATCCAGTACTGTTGCTCTCAATAGACGCGGAGAAGGCGTTTGACAGGGTTAATTGGAGCTTCATGATGGATACGCTAGAGGCTTTGGGACTGGGTAACAGGATGAGGAGATGGATTGGAAGACTGTATGAAGGACCTTCCGCGATGATAATGGTAAATGGAGAGAGATCAGAGTCTTTTTTAATGACAAATGGAACTAGACAGGGTTGCCCACTATCCCCATTGTTGTTTGTTTTATCATTGGAACCCCTGCTATTAACAATCAGGAAAAATATAGATATAAAAGGGAATTAACGTAGGAAAGATAGAACATAAGGTTGCCGCATTCGCGGATGACTTATTGTTCTATATTGGTAACCCCAGGATAAGGCTTCCTAACCTAATGAAAACATTGAAGGAATATGGAGAATTGGCAAACCTAAAAATTAATCCGAGTAAAACAGAGTTATTAAATATAAATCTTCCAAAGAGCGAAAAAGAAATGATACAGAGAGAGTTCCCCTTTATATGGAAAGATAGAGAAATAAAATATTTGGGAGTGAAACTTACTTCTTCACAGAAAAATCTTTATAAAGCAAATTATATACCATTGTTAAATGAGATTAGGGAGGAATTGAAGAAAATAGGAGGAGGAAATCCTTCGTGGTTAGGTCGTATTAACTTAATAAAAATGGTAATTCTCCCTAAGGTTTTGTATAAACTCCAAATGATTCCCATTAAACTCCCAGGGACATACTTTAGAACAATTAAGCAAATGGTAACAAGATATATATGGAAAAATAAAAAACCTAGAGTATCACATGAAGTGCTAAGTAGAAATAAAGAAAAGGGTGGGGTGGGAATGCCGGATCTCAAAAGATATTATAGAGCAGTGATCCTATCAAGAATTTTTGATTGGTTGTTGTCGTTTTAGTAACACTTTAATCATCTCTTCTCAAGAGGTAATAAATTCAGTTCAGCTAATCTTTCCTCATAGTTGAGCTCCTCCATGCCTCTTTTTGGTCGTCTCTGCACTTTCTCCAGTTCCACAATATCCATTGTGAAGTGGTGTCCAAAACTGAACTGCATATTTCAGGTGAGGTATTACTAATGATTTGTACAGGGGCAAATTTTGTCTCTCTCTTTCTGGAGTCCGTACCTCTTTTAATATAAGAAAATATTTTGCTAGCTTTAGAAATTGCAGCTTGGCATTGCATGCTATTATTCAGTCTATGATCTACTAGAACACTCAAATCCATATCCACCATTCACGGGGGCAGTTGGTGACGGAGTAGGTCCTCCGCACTGTAATATAAAGGGGACTGCACTGTAAAGGGCACTGTATTGATTACAGTGCCCCTTTACAGCACAGTCCCCTTTATATCACAGTGCCCCTAGAAATCTAATCACAGTGCTCCCTATATATTCAGAGATGGCCAAATCCAGCAAAGAGACATCCCCATCCTGCAAAGAGACATCCCCACATCTCAAACTACAAAGAGAGGGGATTTCTCTTTGCTGGACAGGAATGTCTCTTTTCTGGATGGGGATGTCCCTTCTTGGACTGGGCTGTCTCTTTGCTAAGTTGGGTCCAGCAAATAGACATCCCAATCCAGCAAAGAGACAGCCCAGTCCAGCAAAGAAACAACCCCGTCCAGCAAAGAGACAGCCCAATCCACCACTGCTACAGATCTGTCACAGTGTGCCCGCCAGTGAAGGAGAGAGGCCGCCGTTGTCCCTTCAGTGTGGCTGTGTACAGTGGCTGGCCAAGGAGCTGTCTGTATGTCCTTGGCGCAGCTTCCTGCTCTTCACTGGAGCCTTCTCTGCCGCTCCTCCTGTCGGCCTTGCTTTAAGCATAGCCGCACAGTGGGAGGTGAGTGGCGGCCGTGGTCTGTGTTAGTTCTGTCCAGGTCGCGGTCGCTGCTTACCTCCTGCTGTGCGGCTGGTCATCAACAGGTCACTCTTCTAAAGCCCGGCGGCCCCTGCCCACTGAGCAAATGCCCGGTGTGCCCTATGGCCAGTCCAGGCCTGCTTCGATGACATGTGGGTGTAAGCCATCTGGTACAGATGACTTATTCATGTTTATTTTGTGTAAATGTTTCTGGACCATATACATTTTTCAGCCATGTCAATACTATCCCCATTATGGACTTGAGCTCCCCCATTTTCCTTTGTATACACAGAGCTGAAGAAAGTAATAAATTTGCCTTTTCTCCTTTTAAACTCAAAATTATCTTGTAAAGGGTTTACATGCTCAAATGTGACCTTTTTAGTATTAATATATTTGAAGACCTTTGGGGGGTTTACCCTACAATCTTTTGCAACCTGACATTTATTTTGCATTTCTGCGGCATTTATTTCCATTTTACATTTTTACATATTCTGTTGGGTCATCCTGCATTGGTCAATCAGCTGAGGAGGAGATGCCAACACCAAGGACCTCACAGACAGAACGCTGCAGTGAAATAAGTATTGTGACTTTAGGTCCACTTTAAAAGTGCGCTGTGCAACTTCCTGTTTATCTGCTTCCGGTATGACAACTTACATTCAAGCTTCCAAGGTAGTTTTGAATCTGACCAGTGAATCAGTCTTTCTGTATGTGAGACTACAAAATGAGTCTCTGGTGGGGTGTTAGGGAATTCTTACATTGCTTCACAAACAGGGGTTCTCTGAACTACTGATCACCAACAAAGGGGACTGCAAGGAGTGGTACACTACAGCTAAGTATGGATGAAAACCTTTAGCCCTGAGCAAGTCTGTTTAAAGTATATGCCCACCAAAACAATATTTCTAATTTTGGATAGAGTAGGGAAGGGTTAGAACTCTGTTCTTACTGCTGCTAAAACAAATTAGGGAATCACATTTAGAGCATACAACAAACAATAATAGAAAAATTGCATGCAATGAGATTAAGTAAAAAAACATCTGTAATTTAAGTGTTTCTATGGCCATTTTTCATCTCATCAAGCTTTGTTTTGTTTTTTTGCTGTGTCCCTTTGAGGTGATTTTCCTGCACTTCCTATCCTAGAGACCCAACAACATAAAGTTGTTCCTCTGGTGACAGTTGTAAAATTATGGATTCCCACCATTTTCTTTCTCACCAGGACAAACAGATGGTGAAGCTCCTTAGAGGGGACAAAGACTGCAGTAAAACAAACCTGACAGAAGTTCTAAACCCTGTGCACACTATGCAAAATAAAAAACATATTTTGGCCATAGATACTCGTTAGCACTCTAATCTACCGAAAGATTATATCTGAATATCTCATTTAGTCCAGTCACACTAAACTAATGAAAACTGATTTCTTATTAGATCACGGAGACCAAACTCTCTGCATCATATGATTAACTATAACCCACAATAACTGTGTAACGCAGATGTACAAAAACTTGATCCAAAGTAAACTGCAGCAAATATGGAGCTGGTAAAAATAAACAAAGTCATCTGATTTGT
This sequence comes from Staurois parvus, assembly GCF_062004578.1. Classification (NCBI taxonomy): domain Eukaryota; kingdom Metazoa; phylum Chordata; class Amphibia; order Anura; family Ranidae; genus Staurois; species Staurois parvus. Next base: position 5,379,115 of record NW_028318193.1, read on the forward strand.
TCAACGGAGCAAAAGCTTTAAGTCGCATTCACACTTGTGGTTAGGGCCATCAGTGCCTGTCCACCGTTGTTCACATGTATCCACCCATCCAAAAGTTAATGTACCTGAGGTTAGGGACAGATGATCAGCTCTAAATGCAATCTGTCCCTAACTGCAGGTAACTGCTGGGTGTGCGAATACATGCAAACATATTCAGCTCCTGTCAGCCTGTCTTTACTTTACACAGGTGTCCTGCCCGCAGCTGTTTGCAACTACCTGTTATTACAACCACAGGATTTTGCAGATTCTGGCAGCAGGGATACGCGGATGGCTCCAATTGCACATATGAATGACACCTTAGACTAGTGTTTCTCAACCTTTTTTCAGTCAAGGCACCCTTTAAAATGCTGCATAAATCTCAAGACACCCCAATCTAAAATGTAAAAACCTATTCTTCACACATCCAGTACACCCAATGTTAGAGTTGATTTATTCCTCCAAAGCAAATACACCTTTGAACACTGGTACTGACTAGTATTCCAGTGTTCCTCTCTCATTTCTAACCCCAGTGCTGACGGGGAGGGCCAAACAAGGATGATGTGCATGCACCCAACGTCCTCCTTATCAACTGATGATGTCATTGGTTGTTAGGATGTTGGCAGCTAGAAGGTTATAAAAGTGCACAATGAAATCTTTGCTAAAAGGCAGGATTGATCCACCTGTTGGCTTGTATACAATTTTTCGGCATTTTGCCAAGGCACCCCTGAAGAAGCCTGAAGTCACCCTGGTTGAGAAAGGCTGCCTTAGACTATATCTGTACATTAGCCCTCTTAAGCAACTAGAATTCAACATAGCAAGAATCACTATCGAAATGTTCCTAGCAGTTTAGACGCTGTTGCCACAAACCACCATTTACCCGACAGCTGAATACATGCAGGCATTCTGTATTTCATATACGTATAGAAGCCCACTCTGCGGCTGCAATTCGAGCTACACTGTGATGACATGTATGTAGATGCAGTCAGCCTTTACATTTGAGAAACCAACACCAGAAGTGTCGATTTTATGTCAAAATAGCAGCACCAATATCTCTTCTTAAAGTTACCCTGTCACTAAGTAGAAAAATGATTAAAAAATTATACCTGAAAAAGAAGACTGTAACTACTTACCTTTCCCACTGTCTGTACCACCAAACACTACTCTGAAAAAAACCAACACTGATCCAAAAAAAAAAGCCAGACTTGTAAAAGAAAGTCAAAATATACCTTTGATGCCAGATGCCACTGAACTCTGCTCCAATCAGCCAATCTGAGATTGTGGATTTGGGGTTTTCAAGAGCTGTAAGCCATAATCATCACAATTATGACAAATCACGGCTTGAACTATCTTGCTTTGCATGTAATGAGTCTATCTCATATATTAGTTGCACCTTTTAAGTTGCATTACTGAAATAAATGAACTTTTGCACGATATTCTAATTTTTCAAGTTTCACCTGTAGTTAGTATCAATGTTAGTTAGGCGGCAGGGGAGAAGAGGGACTACTGGCAGCTGCACTATAGGAGCCTATGGGTGACAGCCATGGCTGGCTGACATAGGGGATAAAGTGATTGAACCAGAGCAGGCTGAAAATATGTAAGTATATAGTTAGTTAGTATCAATGTTAGTTAGGTGGCAGGAGAAAGGAGGGACTATTGACAGCTGCACTAATATGTGTAAATTAATTGGTTTACATGAAAGTTATAGAGTTTACAAATGGTGGTATATATACTGGGATTTTTTTTTTTACTAGTAATGGCGGCAATCAGCCACTTATAGCGGGTCTGTGGTAGCCATTCTGACACTGGGGTGAACTGACTTGGTGTCACTGACATCCCCAGTGACACCAATACAGTGATCAGTGCTACTAAAGCACTGACACTGTACTAATGGCACTGGGTAGGAAGAGGTTAACTGTGTGCTGGGTGTTTTATACCATGGGGCTGTGTCTGTGTGCTTCACTGTAAGCACACTGCTTTGCATGTGTATACAGTGAGGGAGCAGTGTAAACAGAGAGGCTGTCACTATATGTCAGTGCCGGTTTTTAAATGCAATTGCCAGCTTTTTTTCTTCACTATAGCTCAGATAATGAGCTGTTACTTTCCCTGAAGCTAAAGGAAACTTTGTTTCTTTTAACTCAGGGAAAGTGAAAGCTCATTCTCTAAGCTATAGTGAAGAAAAAAAAAGCCGGAAATTGCATTTAAAAAACATGCCATTTTTTAAATGTAATTACTGGCTTTTTTTGCCTTCACTATAGCTCAGAGAAGGAGCAGTTATTCTCGGAAGGCTAAAAGAAATAAAGGGACAGGGTCACCCAATGACATTACCCAGTGACCCTGCCCCTGAGTTTCCTTTAGCTTCGGGGAAAGTGACAGCTCATTCTCTGAGCTATAGTGAAGAAAAGAAGAAAAAAAAAAGCCAGTAATTACATCTGAAAACCGCGGCACTGACATATTGACAGCCAGTCATTGTATACACTGCTCCTCTCCTGCCTTTCTCTGCTGCCCCCCCAGATCTGCAGTACAAACAGTCCCCTGTATCGGCACCTGTATCAGCTAAATTTTGTATGCCGATAGGGCTATTTTCTGCCAAAATATGTTTCGGTGGCCGAAATTTCCGTGCATCCCTACTAAGGATGACCAAAAGTTAAGGTACTGAATTAAACAGAGTAGGATGTGGTGACAGGGACACTTTAAAATAAAAATATAATTTAAAAAATAATGAAAAATAAAATGTCGATTTTTTTATTTTAAATAGAGTAAGGGAGGTTTATAACCATTAAAAAACTTTTTTGTGTCCAACTGGGGAGATTTTCCTTCACTTCCTGTCCCATAGCCAAAAGAGGAAGTGGAATGTGAGTGAGGGAATCCCTGGTTGTCACCAGAACTAGTGTCCTCACTGAAAGATTTCCCCTGTATTTCTGTTCTGGCGACAACTAAAAATTCAGGATTTTCTTTCACTCTCAATGATAACAGTAAACTTTACAAATAGAGAGCACCCCCCCTAAATGGAGACAAAGCCCCCTAAAAACCTGACAGGAGTTCTAACCCCTCTCCACTCTATCCAAATCTTAAATAAAATACCTTTAGTTGTGCATTAAGGGGAGCTCCACCCAAAAGGGGAAGTTCCGCTTTAAAGACTTGTCCCCCGCTCCCCATTAAGGATTGGCACCTTGGGGGGGGAGCCGGTACCCGAATTTGACAGGTAACCGCTCCCACTTCCACTCCAATCGCCTAGATGATCGAAAGTGGAAGGTGTCCTCCCTCTCCGTAGTGTTTTGGGGCACGTGACAGGTCCCAGAAGACTACAGGCCCATCCAGGAAACGCAGGGCTACTACGGCATGCGCAGTGGGCACCCAGCTGTTGAGCCACAAGCTGTCACAGCCGGGTGCCCACACTGAAGATGCTGATGCCCAGGGAGAGACAGCTGGTAAAACAGGCTGCAAGGGACACACCGTGGGACCGAGGGACAGGTGAGTGTGTGTTTTTTAAAAGTCAGCAGCTACAGTTTTTGTAGCTGCTGACTTTTATTTTCGGACAGCATGAGTGGAACTCCGCTTTAAGATATAACTAAAGGCAAAACTTTTTTTTAGTTTTGGATAGAGTGGTTAGAACCCATCAGGTTTTTATTGCTGTCTGTGCCCCTGTTAGAGAGAGTTGCCCTATTTGTTCTGTTCACTGTTATCATTGAAAGTGAACAGAAAAGAAAATTCCACATTTTGGGTTGTCCCCATAAATGTGAGGGGGAAGTCTTCCAGTGGAAACACTACTTCTGGTGACCTGGGGAGATCCCAAGGGATTCCCTTAATTTGCAGGAATTTCCTCTCACTTCCTGTTTAGGTATGGGACAGGAAGTGAAGATAAATATCCCCAAAGGGACACAGATGGCAAAATATAAACTGACATGAGTTATGACTTCCCCTTACTCTATCCAAAATGAAAAAAAAGCTTTTGCTTATAGCTTTGCTTTAACACATTTTCTTAAATGCTGTCCCATTACAGAATCCTAAGGAGTAATATGAAGTGCCTGCTATCATTATGGCTGCACAGAGTAGATGAGGGCTCCAGCGTGTAATGCTGCCAGAACTGACACCTTTCCTTGTCACTATTACAGCTAAACAGCACACTATGATCCTCATTCCAAAGTCAAAGCACAATCCTGCCCTCTTAGCCCAAACACTCACCGCGGTGCAGCAGAGAAATGTGTCCGGCTGGAAACTTGCGGTGTACAGAGAGTTCCTACTGAACACTGACTGTCCTCGGGGAGGAGGTGTGTGTGCTGCAATGCTGGCATAGTGCTGTCAGGGGCATGCTTCAACCCTCACACCACAGGAATGGGAAAGGAGCATGCTCTGAATGTTATTCTATTCAATATCTTTTGTTTAACCCCTTCATGCCTAAGGGTAAAACAAATCTAAATGCCTAAGCACAATTCTGCAACATTGACATGCTAGTAAAACTACATATCATCACAACTACTTTGTACATCCAGGTGGATTATACCGCGTTTTTTCAAGACAAATTGGGCTGTCATTTAGTAGTAAATGGTAATGGATAGCTCCTGATTTTTTTTTTTATTATCAAAGGAAAACTGGCCCAAAAAAGTAAAAAAAAAAAATCATTTTTTTTTATTTAGCTCTGTGTTTCTTGTTACTACCATAGCCTACCACCAAAGAACAACACAAAATAAATTCTCCAGCTCTTGACGATCACAGCAATACCATATATGTGTATGTTATTTGTTGTTTGTACCCATAGCACAGCCCAGAAACAATAGTGCACATTTTGTTTTTGTCCTTTTTTTTTTACCTAAAACACATTGACACTGACACCAATTTTTTTTAATCCTGACCTTTGACCCTGACCTTGACCCAAACACTACCCCTGGCACTGAACTAGATCAAACCTTGATCTAGGCATTTTTCTTTATTCTTTCTTTTATTTTTTTATATTTATTTATTTTATTTTTTTTAACCTCCTTAGCCGTTTTCCCGAGTGTAGCTCGGGGTAAAATTTGAGTACCAAGAGCGGTAACCCCGAGCTACACTCGGGTTTACCATGCGGCGTTGCACAGGGGATCCCTGCAGCACTTACCTTGTCCTTCGCTCCCGCGATGTGTCCCCTGCAGCATCCCCGGCCATCTCCTCCGGCCGATGCCGGCATCCGACTTCCGTGTTCCGGTCTCTGTGATGTCGGGATGTACGGCGCCGGAAAAAATGTCATTTTTGCTGTCATTGCTGTTTCAATGCATTTCATATATATTTTGTCCCTACTGCTTTGTCCTGTGCCCTGCCTGCATTTTGACTGTTCTTTCTGCCTGGAAACTTAGAAAAGTCCATGGCGTTCAAAAAGCGTCCCTTTACGCCAAAAGCAGTTTTAGAACAGCGATAGTAAATCAGAACCACTTGCAGAATTGAGTGATAATGATTCGTGGGGAAATTCGTCATCAGACACTGAAAACGATTTTGCGACTTTGCTCAGCGATGTGCGAATTTGCCTCTGTATTTCAAATTTCAGTGTTTTTGGTTTGATTATATTATTGAATTAAATTTATTATTATTCTATTATTATTTTTTATGATTATTTATTAAATTATAATTTATGATTTCGTGTTTCAAGTTTTATCATACCCGGAATGTTTAATAGACTCTTGTTCGGACAGATTTCAGTGAGTTATTCCTAAAAATTACAGCCTACAATAAAAAACTACATATTTCCATGCAAAAAAATGGTACCGCTTTCAGCACAAAAAATCGGAAAGAATCATACCGCCGAAGAGGTTAACAAACATTTTTTTTTCTCTCTATGCCAGGAGTTAAAGAGATACAATATATCTCTCTCCTCCATTCATAGAGAGAGAAAAAAGCAAGGGGGCCGGGCTGTACAGTAACTGATCACTGTGATAGCCAATCAGCAGCTATCACAGCGATCATGTGACCTGGAATCAGGAGTACCGGGTGCCGATCGTTAGAACGGGACCCGGGGCTCTCAGTGACACTGTGGTCTTTGTGCTGGGAGCGCGCCGAGCGGTGCGCTCCCAGCACAAAGACAAGTACGCAAATATGCAGCCCCACGGAAAAAAGCCCAGTTCCGTGAGGCCACATATTTGTGTGATGTCGGCGTCAATGGGTTAACCACGTGCCCTCCTGAGGATTTACTCCCCTTCCTGACCAGGCCATTTTTTGCAATACGGAACTGCGTTACTTTAAATGACAATTGCGCAGTCATGCAATGCTGCACCCAAATGAAATTTTGTCCTTTTTCCCCCACGAATAGAGCTTTCTTTAGGTGGTATTTGATCGCCTGTGTGTTTTTTATTTTTTGCACTATAAACAAAAAAAGACCGTCCATTTTGAAAAAAATTAACATTTTTTACTTTTTTGCTATAAAACATCCAGTAGAAAAATTTAAAAAATCTAATTTTGTCATAAATTTAGGCCAAAATGTGTTCTGCTACATGTCTTTGCTAACAAAAAATCCAAATACGTGTAAAATATTTGGTTTACGTGACAGTTACAGTGTCTTCAAATGGCGGTATATATACTGGGATTTTTTCTCTCTTTTTTTTCTATACTAGTAATGGCGGCAGTCAGCGACTTACAGCGGGACTGCGGCAGGCATTCTAAAACTGGGTGGGAACTGACTTGGTGTCACTGACATCCCCAGTGACACTAATACAGTGATCAGTGCTAATAAAAAGCACTGACACTGTACTAATGACACTGGGCAGGAAGGGGTTAACATCTGGGGTGATGAAAGGGTTAACTGTGTGCTGTTTTACTGTATGTGCTGTGTGTGTTTTACTAGGGACACATGCTGTTGTGTATTTCTCAGCTGTGCAGAGAAATACACAGCAGCATGTCCATGCTGGCAGGGCCTGTATTGTTTACAGACAGGTCTCTCCACTGTCACTGTTTCTCGGCATTCGCCGGGTGTGGGCAGGGAATCTCCAGCAGGAACCTGGTGATCGACATCTGTAGCCGCCAATGGCGGTGCAGGTATGGCAGCGTGCGCACCTCCTACGCGGAAATGCAAAATCACGTATATATACATGATTTTGCACAGCCCTGCACCCCTGCAGCAGTTAAGCGTTTAATGTGATAGACATTTCTTTATATTGTTCTTCCCGTTTACACACTGAGCAGCTAAGTTAAATTGCTTAGCTCAAACTACAACACTGACAGGGGTACTTACAATGCCTTTAAAACCAGCTGCAAAGGACTAAATGTATAAGTCCTGAGATTTATATAGCCACAGCACATAGATATGCTGCCATGAATAGGTACCAGGAAAGATAAAGTGTTACTAAGCCACAGCACATAGATATGCTGCCATGAATAGGTACCAGGAAAGATAAAGTGTTACTAAACCCACAACAATAAAATCAGTCTGCATAAGTATTAAAGCATGCTTGTCATACTCCCTGTGAAACCTAAGGGGTTAATCCTCTCCATAGAGTAAAAAGGATGTTTGATCCTGTCTTCTCTGATTCTCCCCTTCATCTACTGTCCCCAATCCCTTTGCTGATAGAACAGAGCCTTGGGGCAAGCTACACATGCTCAGTTTGGTGTGTATTGCTAGAGAGTTTTTTTTTCTTGGGGGAGTGCATGTGATCAGTACAGGGCCAATTAGCACTGTCCAGACACAGGTCAGGGATCCTGCAGCCTCATAGGACAATCAGGGGAGAATGAAAACTCCTCCTACAAACTTTAACTAATGCTGTGCTGGACACTGATAGAAGTCACACAACTGCTCTAGCATATGATGAGAAAAGGTATGTAGCAGTTTATATTTACTAAAATAATTGCATTTCCATGTTCTGTGTACTGTGGGAGACCAGATATAGTGAATGCAGGGGCCTGGGTTTAGTAACACTTTACGCAATTTGGAATTTACACAGCTTTTACTTTCTGACTACCTTTCTGATCACATTTCTTGAGGTACTAAAGTCCAAGTACTAAAGTACTAGGTCCATGGAATATTTTATTTTTTTCCGCAAATTTTTGGAAAATTACACATTTTTTTTTTACACAAAGTTGTCACTTAAATGATATATTGCTCATGCATGCCATGGGTATATGTGGAATTTCACACCAAAACACATTTTGCTACTTCTCCTGAGTATGGGGATACCACATATGAGAGATTATTTGGCACCATAGCTACATACAGGCCCCCAAAATCCAATGACCACGTACAGGCTTTCAAAGGACATTTTTCCTCATATCACTTCCTCATTACCTATCACAATTTTGGAGGCCCTAAAATGCCAGGATAGTACAAACACCCACCCCAAAGGACCCCTTTTTGGAAAGTAGACACCTCAAGGAATTTGATCAGAGGCATGGTGAGTAATTTGCAGATATCATTTTTGTCACAGGGTTTTGAAAAATAATAAATTAAAAGAGAAAATACATTTTCGTTTTCTTTCTTCATTTACCAAAAACTTGTAGCAACAAATGTGATCTGCAAAATACTCAGTATGCCTCTTAGCAAATACATTGGAGTCAGGCCTGGACTGCGACAAAAAAATAGGCCTGGTCACAGTGCTCCCTATATATTCAGAGACATCCCAATCCAGCAAAGTTACATCCCCGTATATCAAAGAGACATCCCCATCCAGCAAAGAGACACAGCCCGTTCGGCAAGGAGACAGCCTGTCCAGCACAGAGACAGCTCAGCTAGCAAAGAGACAGCCCATCCAGCAAAGAGACAGCTCTTCCAGCAAATTGACATCCCGACTAGCAAAGAGATAGCCCATCCATCAAAGAGACAGCTCAACCAGTAAAGAGACTGCCCATCCATCAAAGAGACAGCTCAACCAGTAAAGAGACAGCCCATCCAGCAAAGAGACAGCTTAATCAGAAAAAAGACAGCCCATCCAGCAAAGAGACAGCTCAACCAATAAAGAAACAGCCCATCCAGCAAAGAGACAGCTCAACCAGCAAAGAAACAGCCCATCCAGCAAAGAGACAGCTCAACCAGCAAAGAGACAGCTCATCCAGCAAAGAGACAGCTCAACCAGAAAAGAGACAGACCATCCAGCAAAGAGACAGCTCAACCAGCAAAGAGACAGCCCATCCAGCAAAGAGACAGCTCAACCAGCAAAGAGACAGCCCATCCAGCAAAGAGACAGCCCATCCAGCAAAGAGACAGCGCGTCCAGCAAAGAGACAGCGCGTCCAGCAAAGAGACAGCTGTTTTACCTGCTCAAAATTAAGACTACAGCTCACTCACTATCATACTAGATAGGCAAAGACTAAGTCTTTTGAGATAAAATATAAAAAAAGTATATTTATTGATATTTAATATTCCCTATTACAGGTTATAGCTAATCATATATAGAATAAATCATAAAGCGTAAGCATCAATACATCACCGGATATTGTCGCATCACTCGTCGCCTCGATTGGGGGACTTCCAGCAATCAGCGAGGAGGAAACCGGGAAAACACCACAAGACACGTCTGCCGCACCAAGATGAAGTCTCGTTTGCTCCTCAGAAATCCCCCCTTCTTATAAGACAAAATTGTTATTTTACTTGTGTATATGCGCAGTGTGTAAGTTCCGCCATGTTAACACAGCATGGGTTCATGTTCAGTTGCTTGTTCTCACGGTGTGTCCTATCTCATGACAATCAGTCATAATTACAGATAAAACCAGTTTCATCCACCTTTGCACAAATAAGCCTGAATTGTAATAACCTGTTATACCTATAACACTGCAAAACCAAGACCTGTAAAAACCTATTATACCGGTAACAGAAAAACCAAGTGTTCAATTATAATCTATACACTCATTCTATACAGGCTTGTCACACACGTATCACAATAGGTCCTTAATTGAACACTTAGGTTCCATATGTTACCATTAATACTCTTGTTTTTTTACAAAACAATTTATAGGCTATAAAACAATTCTAAAGTGATAATAAAATTACTATAATATAAATAATTAATACAGGGTGTATAAAAAAATTTAAGATTCGTGTTGCAGAAGGAGAATAACCAGTAAATAAATTTTATCAATGGTGTGAAGTTGCATCAGCTATGCTAGAGTCCACCTTGACAAGCTTATCTTTAACAATAGTAGTCCCTATCACATGCAATTCATTTGATTTGTTTAGCAATTTAATATGTTTCCTAACTTCAGATGATTGGTTAATAATCTTTTCCAACTTTGATAGGTTAAAATTCCAATTAGGCACTTTTAAACTAATATGTCTCCAATATGTCTGTACATCCACTTCAGTGTCCGCTTTTAAAATAAAGGTTTCATTTTTCCAATGTACTATTGTCATATTACTTATACATTCTGAAAAGGGGACTTGCATATTCGGTACGGCGGGCACGTTTGTGATCATACAGACAGTTTGGGGTGCAATTTCAATCATATATTTATATGTCAAAGGTAAAATGATCTATATACAAATATTTACAGTATTTTGCAATAAACAAGGTTCATATATAGCAGACTGCAACTTACATATCTTTCCCTCTAAAATATTATCACAGAAGGAAAGATCGTGCGTTCTATTTTTATTATCCATATGTGTGCCATAAAATTCCGAAGTCTAATAATGTAAATCTCCGGGAACTCCTAGAATCAAAGGCATTACTACAAATTTGCACATTATATTAGATTTGGTTACATTATACATATGGATTGTTCCCGAACAGAATGGGGTTTATTTACTAAAGCTGGAGAGTCCAAAATCAGACTCCCTTCTGCATAGAAACCAATCAGCTTCTAACCTCAGCTTGTTCAATGAAGCTTTGGCAATGAAACCTGGAAGCTGATTGGTTTCTATGCAGAAGGGAGTCTGATTTTGGACTCTCCAGCTTTAGTAAATAAACCCCAATGTGTCATTGCAAGCCATCTTTTGAGATTCCAAATGTATCCAAAACTTTGGATCAATCGATTGATTAAACACGGTCCTCCATATTTGTTCATTTTCGGCCATCAGCATGGCCTGAAAAATTGCTTTCTTTCTGTTGTAGTTGATATATTGTTTGCAGTGAATATACTGTCTAGTTTACAAAATTAGCAACATTTTAATCAAAACCATAATTGAATATGTTAGAAGCAGCTTGTAAATCGGCCATTATAGTATCTACTCCGGCACTTATTTTAGCTGGCTGCCATATAGTGGGCATCCATGTAGTTTGTAATGTTAAAACATAATTTAATTTGTTACCAGCATTATGTAATCTATTGGCTAATGTTTCTATATTAAAACCATTTAAAGTCTCTGCTAATGTCCCATAACCTCCAAGTATGGTATCATACCACGTCCGTTTAGTACGTGCAGGTTTTGGACAGTTCATAATCCGTGGAAAAACAACTTGAGCATGTATTATAGTCTTTTGGGCATGTTGCCCTACTTTTTCACAAGTAGATGGGAGTCTTTTGATATGATCTGAATCAACACGAGATGTATTAATGTTAACACACACCAGATGTTGTGCCTACCAAGTTCTGTATGTTTTGTATGACTGTGCTGTTGGTACACGTTATTATTTTAGTTTCATTTAAATAGAAAAGAAAATTAGTTCTGTGCTTAGTACAATTCTTATACAAGATGTCTTGGACAGTCTTATTGTGAAAAAGGAAAAGGGAAGAATGTTGGCAACAACTAATATTTACTTGAGCCGTTATATTTACTTTTCCACTTTCTTTATGTAATGCATACGTTGGATGGTATCTGCTTCTGGCCGGATTAGGAGTCCCAGTCCACATGCTTTCGTCGAAAATAATATTTAAAATATTGCAAGCTTGATTAGCAGGACAAGAAAAAAAAATCCTGTTGCCGGTTTTTGGTTGAGTTTTTCCATCTCCATCCCACCTTACTTTGATGAGTGTCAGTCATTTTAATGGTGTAAACTTCCTGCGCTCTGAATAAAACCTAAACTAATCAATGAGAAGCTGCTGAAATGAAATCATATCCCAATGATCCATCAATAACTAAAAGTGTGAACACAATGCTGCGCTACTCAAACACATAAATACACCCTTATAGTGAAAAACTAAATAAACAAATAAGTGAACTGAAAAACACTCAGTGCTGGTATCAATAAGTGCAATCATGCAAACCACAACTAAATAAAAGGCCACATGTAAATGTGATGAAAAACCAAAACTGGAAGTGATAAAAAACTCAATATGTGAATGTTAATACATATACAGAACACTCTCCTCCAACTAAAACATCAACTAGGCTGAAGGAAAAAATAGGAATAAATAACTGCTATATACTTATAAATTTAGATCAATATAAACCCCAAATACGTGAAACATAAGCATAATCAATGTGCTACAGTGAATAAAAAGTGGTGTAATCACACACAATAGACGACCTACTATATAGGTCTGTGCTCAAAACGTCCACAAAACATGGATCACAAAAAACTTTGCATGGAGATGACACTCGTACTGATAGTGTGACAGTGGGCACAGCTGTTGACAGACGACACTCCAACCACTGGCTAGATGAGCCTCTCACCTTAGAAATTCGACCCTTGCGGGTCAAAGGGCTTTAAGGATCCCTCACTCAGATCCTCCAAGTCTGCAGCAACTCCACTGATCTGCCTCCACCGCACACAAATCCCCCTCACCAGGTCAGCACCCAGCTAATGGCTCCTCTCCAGATAGGGTCAGGTACAGTGCCAACAACTCATCCAGAATAAAAAGCATATGCTTCCATAGTATATGGAATGAGGAAGCCCTGAGGAAGTCACATGACATTGTGACACAACGTGTCAGCCTGACGTAGTGACGCACTTCCGGCGTGGATGCCATCTTGGCACACCCTGCAGTACACCCATGCCTACAAACTACACCCAAAAGCATGAGGTTTTTTGGGCTGTGATTACTGCAATTACATATGAGTGCGCATTTTATTTGTTCTATTTTAACTATGGGAAATTAAACTTATTACACTATGGAAGAATATGCTTTTTATTCTGGATGAGTTGTTGGCGCTGTACCTGACCCTATCTGGAGAGGAGCCATTAGCTGGGTGCTGACCTGATGAGGGGGATTTGTGTGCGGTGGAGGCAGATCAGTGGAGTTGCTGCAGACTTGGAGGATCTGAGTGAGGGATCCTTAAAGCCCTTTGACCTGCAAGGGTCAAATTTCTAAGGTGAAAGGCTCATCTAGCCAGTGGTTGGAGTGTCATCTGTCAACAGCTGTGCCCGCTGTCACACTATCAGCACGAATGTCATCTCCATGCAAAGTTTTTTTGTGATCCATGTTTTGTGGACGTTTTGAGCACAGACAGTTGGTCTTCTATTGTGTGTGATTTCACCACTTTTTATTCACTGTAGCACATTGATTATGCTTATGTTTCACGTATTTGGGGGTTTATATTGATCTAAATTTATAAGTATATAGCAGTTATTTATTCCTATTTTTTCCTTCAGCCTAGTTGATGTTTTAGTTGGAGGAGAGTGTTCTGTATATGTAGTAACATTCACATATTGAGTTTATTATCACTACCAGTTTTGGTTTTTCATCACATTTACATGTGGCCTTGTATTTAGTTGTGGTTTGCATGATTGCACTTATTGATACCAGCACTGAGTGTTTTTCAAATCACTTATTTGTTTATTTAGTTTTTCACTATAAGGGTGTATTTATGTGTTTGAGTAGCGCGGCATTGTGTTCACACTTTTTGTCAGTCATTTTAGTTCCTGGTGTCTAGGCTTCAACGGATAAGGTGGCCGATCACCCGATACCAAGGATTCCAAGGGCGATGACATGTTTTAGCTTGATCTGTAATCAGAAACAAATTTTAGCTCTATTCTTTTAAATAATATTTTTCCTGAGAAACATATTTCTATTTTTTTATTCCAGGTCTCATGATTACAGGGTTCGGTCCTTGCCAATTGCTATTATTTTTGCAGGGGCAGGCGGATCTTTCTCGTCTTCTATTTATATTTCGGCTCCTACATTGATTCGTGGATTTGAATCCTTTATTTTTCTACACTGTCAATTCGGTTGGAGCCTGTCCTTTCTCCAGTTGGGCCACGTATATTGGTATTAATAGCAATGGTGCCATCCTTTTTCCCTTATCGATAGTTAAGGATTTTCTTCCTAGATTGATCATAATTACCTTTATTTCCCCTTGATAATCTGAGTTAATCACTCCTCCGATAATTACGGTTTCTCTAAGTGCAAAATTAGACCTGGTTGATATTTGTCTAAAATGATTGTCAGGTATCTTATAATCTATTTTAGTAGGGATGATATCTACCTTTCCTTGTCCTATAACAATTATGTCTATCGAATAAAGATCCAGACCAGTTGATGTGGATGTTCTTTTGTATGGTTTTTGAGCTTTTTTATTTATTTTCCAATATATTATAGTTTCAATTTTTGCTGCCCCAAGGCTCAAATTAGGGGTTAACATTTGCATTAGAAGTGTCATGAAATTAGTAATGGGTCTATTATTTATTATCTGTAAGACTTCTGTTAAATTATCCTTTTATTGGCTATACGATTTTGTTCCTGTTAACTTCTTCAAAGTGGATTTTAGTAATTCGTTCATTCTCTCTACAAGTCCTGCAGCTTGTGGGTAATAGGGTATATGATATATTCATTCAATATTATGTTTCTTTGCATATTCCTTTATCTGTTGTCCTGTGAAATGAGATCCATTGTCAGTCTGAATCTGTAGGGGAGTACTATAATATTGTGTGATAATTTCCAAAGTTCTCAGTGTACTCCATTGAGTGGCAGATTGACAAGGGAAACCAATCATTAATCCTGAAAATGTGTTTACTGCTGTGCATACATATTTACATTTTCGGCTTTCTGGGAGAGGTCCAATAAAATTAATCTGCCAAATCTGTCCAGGTAACTGTCCTCTCCCTATATGTTTCATCACAGTATGTGGAATTTCCATCTTTTGTGTATGTTGACATATTGGACATTGTGCTATTGTTTGCTTAATGATATCTAACGTTAGAGGTAGAGATGAACGAATCGAAGTAGGTGAAGTGGAATTCGAGTCGAATATTGGAAAATTTAGGGCCGAATCCGAAAAATAGCCTACTTCGGACGCGCGAATCGAAATTTTTCCTAAAATGGCGGCGGACATGTGCGGCGACGGAGCGGGGATGTCTGGGAAGGCGCGCAGACAAGGCGCGCTGACCCATAATGCATTCCTTAATGACATGTGATCGCATTAGCCAATCAGCAGCCAGGCAGCCAGCACTGTGTAATGGTCGAGCTATAAATAGCGGCCATTTTAGAATTCTTCATTTGCCTCCAGTCATTCAAGAGAGGCAGACCGCTCTGTATTAGGGACAGAGTTAGGGCCACAGAAACGATACTTGGGGACAGAGAAACGTTACTTAGGGACAGAGAAGCATTACTCAGGGACACAGAATTGTTAATGAGGGCCACAGAATCGTTACTTAGGGCCAAAGAAACGCTAGTTAGGGCCACAGAATTGTTACTCAGGGACAGACAGAATTGTTACTGAGTGCCAGAGAATTGTTACTTAGGGCCACAGAAACGTTAGTTAGGGCCACAGAATTGTTACTCAGGGACAGACACAGAATTGTTACTGAGGGCCACAGAACTGTTACTTAGGGCCACAGAAACGTTAGTTAGGGCCACAGAATTGTTACTCAGGGACAGACACAGAATTGTTACTGAGGGCCACAGAAGTGTTACTTAGGGCCACAGAAACGTTAGTTAGGGCCACAGAATTGTTACTCAGGGACAGACACAGAATTGTTACTGAGGGCCACAGAATTGTTACTTAGGGCCACAGAATTATTACTCAGGGACAGACAGAATTGTTACTGAGTGCCAGAGAATTGTTACTTAGGGCCACAGAAACGTTACTCAGGGACACAGAATTGTTACTGAGGGCCACAGAACTGTTACTTAGGGCCACAGAAACGTTAGTTAGGGCCACAGAATTGTTACTCAGGGACAGACACAGAATTGTTACTGAGGGCCACAGAATTGTTACTTAGGGCCACAGAATTGTTACTCAGGGACAGACAGAATTGTTACTGAGTGCCAGAGAATTGTTACTTAGGGCCACAGAAATGTTACTCAGGGACACAGAATTGTTACTGAGGGCCACAGAACTGTTACTTAGGGCCACAGAAACGTTAGTTAGGGCCACAGAATTGTTACTCAGGGACAGACACAGAATTGTTACTGAGGGCCACAGAATTGTTACTTAGGGCCACAGAAACGTTACTCAGGGACACAGAATTGTTACTGAGGGCCACAGAACCGTTACTTAGGGCCACAGAATTGTTACTCAGGGACAGACACAGAATTGTTACTCAGGGACACAGAATTGTTACTGAGGGCCACAGAACCGTTACTTAGGGCCACAGAAACGTTACTCAGGGACACAGAATTGTTACTGAGGGCCACATAACCGTTACTTAGGGCCACATAATTGTTACTCAGGGACAGACACAGAATTGTTACTGAGGGACACAGAATTGTTACTGAGGGCCACAACCGTTACTTAGGGCCACAGAATTGTTACTCAGGGACACAGAATTGTTACTGAGGGCCACAGAACCGTTACTTAGGGCCACAGAATTGTTACTCAGGGACACAGAATTGTTACTGAGGGCCACATAACCGTTACTTAGGGCCACATAATTGTTACTCAGGGACAGACACAGAATTGTTACTGAGGGACACAGAATTGTTACTGAGGGCCACAGAAATGTTAATCAGGGACACAGAATTGTTACTGAGGGCCACGGAACCGTTACTTAGGGCCACAGAATTGTTACTCAGGGACACAGAATTGTTACTGAGGGCCACAGAACTGTTACTTAGGGCCACAGAATTGTTACTCAGGGACAGACACAGAATTGTTACTGAGGGACACAGAATTGTTACTGAGGGCCACAGAAACGTTAATCAGGGACACAGAATTGTTACTGAGGGCCACAGAACCGTTACTTAGGGCCACATAAAAGTTAATCAGGGACACAGAATTGTTACTGAGGGCCACAGAACCGTTACTTAGGGCCACAGAATTGTTACTCAGGGACAGACACAGAATTGTTACTGAGGGACACAGAATTGTTACTGAGGGCCACAGAACCGTTACTTAGGGCCACAGAAACGTTAATCGGGGACACAGAATTGTTACTGAGGGCCACAGAACCGTTACTTAGGGCCACATAAACGTTAATCAGGGACACAGAATTGTTACTGAGGGCCACAGAACCGTTACTTAGGGCCACAGAATTGTTACTCACGGACAGACACAGAATTGTTTCTTGAGGGACACAGAATTGTTACTGAGGGCCACAGAACCGTTACTTAGGGCCACAGAAACGTTAATCAGGGACACAGAATTGTTACTGAGGGCCACAGAACCGTTACTTAGGGCCACGTAAACGTTAATCAGGGACAGACACAGAATTGTTACTGAGGGACACAGAATTGTTACTGAGGGCCACAGAACCGTTACTTAGGGCCACAGAATTGTTACTTAGGGACACAGAATTGTTACTGAGGGCCACAGAACCGTTACTTAGGGCCACAGAATTGTTACTTAGGGACACAGAATTGTTACTGAGGGCCACAGAACCGTTACTTAGGGCCACAGATTTGTTACTTAGGGACACAGAATTGTTACTGAGGGCCACAGAACTGTTACTTAGGGCCACAGAATTGTTACTCGGACAGACACAGAATTGTTACTCAGGGATACAGAATTGTTACTGAGGGCCACAGAACCGTTACTTAGGGCCACAGAATTGTTACTCAGGGACACAGAATTGTTACTGAGGGCCACAGAACTGTTACTTAGGGCCACAGAATTGTTACTCAGGGACACAGAATTGTTACTGAGGGCCACAGAACTGTTACTTAGGGCCACAGAAAGGTTACTCAGGGACACAGAATTGTTACTGAGGGCCACAGAACTGTTACTTAGGGCCACAGAATTGTTACTCGGACAGACACAGAATTGTTACTCAGGGACACAGAATTGTTTCTGAGGGCCACAGAACCGTTACTTAGGGCCACATAAACGTTAATCAGGGACACAGAATTGTTACTGAGGGCCACAGAACCGTTACTTAGGGCCACGTAAACGTTAATCAGGGACAGACACAGAATTGTTACTGAGGGACACAGAATTGTTACTGAGGGACACAGAATTGTTACTGAGGGCCACAGAACCGTTACTTAGGGCCACAGAATTGTTACTTAGGGACACAGAATTGTTACTGAGGGCCACAGAACCGTTACTTAGGGCCACAGAATTGTTACTTAGGGACACAGAATTGTTACTGAGGGCCACAGAACTGTTACTTAGGGCCACAGAATTGTTACTCGGACAGACACAGAATTGTTACTTAGGGACACAGAATTGTTACTGAGGGCCACAGAACCGTTACTTAGGGCCACATAAACGTTAATCAGGGACACAGAATTGTTACTGAGGGCCACAGAACCGTTACTTAGGGCCACGTAAACGTTAATCAGGGACAGACACAGAATTGTTACTGAGGGACACAGAATTGTTACTGAGGGACACAGAATTGTTACTGAGGGCCACAGAACCGTTACTTAGGGCCACAGAATTGTTACTTAGGGACACAGAATTGTTACTGAGGGCCACAGAACCGTTACTTAGGGCCACAGAATTGTTACTTAGGGACACAGAATTGTTACTGAGGGCCACAGAACCGTTACTTGGGGCCACAGATTTGTTACTTAGGGACACAGAATTGTTACTGAGGGCCACAGAAATTGTTACTCGGACAGACACAGAATTGTTACTCAGGGATACAGAATTGTTACTGAGGGCCACAGAACTGTTACTTAGGGCCACAGAATTGTTACTCGGACAGACACAGAATTGTTACTCAGGGACACAGAATTGTTACTGAGGGCCACAGAACCGTTACTTAGGGCCACATAAACGTTAATCAGGGACACAGAATTGTTACTGAGGGCCACAGAACCGTTACTTAGGGCCACATAATTGTTACTCAGGGACAGACACAGAATTGTTACTGAGGGACACAGAATTGTTACTGAGGGCCACAGAACCGTTACTTAGGGCCACAGAATTGTTACTCAGGGACAGACACAGAATTGTTACTCAGGGACACAGAATTGTTACTCAGGGACACAGAATTGTTACTTAGGGACACAGAATTGTTACTGAGGGCCACAGAACCGTTACTTAGTGCCACAGATTTGTTACTTAGGGACACAGAATTGTTACTGAGGGCCACAGAACTGTTACTTAGGGCCACAGAATTGTTACTCGGACAGACACAGAATTGTTACTCAGGGATACAGAATTGTTACTGAGGGCCACAGAACCGTTACTTAGGGCCACAGAATTGTTACTCAGGGACACAGAATTGTTACTGAGGGCCACAGAACTGTTACTTAGGGCCACAGAATTGTTACTCAGGGACACAGAATTGTTACTGAGGGCCACAGAACTGTTACTTAGGGCCACAGAAAGGTTACTCAGGGACACAGAATTGTTACTGAGGGCCACAGAACTGTTACTTAGGGCCACAGAATTGTGACTCGGACAGACACAGAATTGTTACTTAGGGACACAGAATTGTTACTGAGGGCCACAGAACCGTTACTTAGGGCCACAGAATTGTTACTCAGGGACACAGAATTGTTACTGAGGGCCACAGAACTGTTACTTAGGGCCACAGAATTGTTACTCAGGGACACAGAATTGTTACTGAGGGCCACAGAACTGTTACTTAGGGCCACAGAAAGGTTACTCAGGGACACAGAATTGTTACTGAGGGCCACAGAACTGTTACTTAGGGCCACAGAATTGTTACTCGGACAGACACAGAATTGTTACTCAGGGACACAGAATTGTTTCTGAGGGCCACAGAACCGTTACTTAGGGCCACATAAACGTTAATCAGGGACACAGAATTGTTACTGAGGGCCACAGAACCGTTACTTAGGGCCACGTAAACGTTAATCAGGGACAGACACAGAATTGTTACTGAGGGACACAGAATTGTTACTGAGGGACACAGAATTGTTACTGAGGGCCACAGAACCGTTACTTAGGGCCACAGAATTGTTACTTAGGGACACAGAATTGTTACTGAGGGCCACAGAACCGTTACTTAGGGCCACAGAATTGTTACTTAGGGACACAGAATTGTTACTGAGGGCCACAGAACTGTTACTTAGGGCCACAGAATTGTGACTCGGACAGACACAGAATTGTTACTTAGGGACACAGAATTGTTACTGAGGGCCACAGAACCGTTACTTAGGGCCACATAAACGTTAATCAGGGACACAGAATTGTTACTGAGGGCCACAGAACCGTTACTTAGGGCCACGTAAACGTTAATCAGGGACAGACACAGAATTGTTACTGAGGGACACAGAATTGTTACTGAGGGACACAGAATTGTTACTGAGGGCCACAGAACCGTTACTTAGGGCCACAGAATTGTTACTTAGGGACACAGAATTGTTACTGAGGGCCACAGAACCGTTACTTAGGGCCACAGAATTGTTACTTAGGGACACAGAATTGTTACTGAGGGCCACAGAACCGTTACTTAGGGCCACAGATTTGTTACTTAGGGACACAGAATTGTTATTGAGGGCCACAGAAATTGTTACTCGGACAGACACAGAATTGTTACTCAGGGATACAGAATTGTTACTGAGGGCCACAGAACCGTTACTTAGGGCCACAGAATTGTTACTCAGGGACACAGAATTGTTACTGAGGGCCACAGAACTGTTACTTAGGGCCACAGAATTGTTACTCGGACAGACACAGAATTGTTACTCAGGGACACAGAATTGTTACTGAGGGCCACAGAACCGTTACTTAGGGCCACATAAACGTTAATCAGGGACACAGAATTGTTACTGAGGGCCACAGAACCGTTACTTAGGGCCACATAATTGTTACTCAGGGACAGACACAGAATTGTTACTGAGGGACACAGAATTGTTACTGAGGGCCACAGAACCGTTACTTAGGGCCACAGAATTGTTACTCAGGAACAGACACAGAATTGTTACTCAGGGACACAGAATTGTTACTCAGGGACACAGAATCGTTGAATTAAAGAGTATGTCAGACAACATGCAGAGGAGTGGCAGAGGAGGCAATGTTTTAGGAGCGAGCAGACGTGGCAGCAGAGGAAGGGGTCGAGGCAGCACTATTCGCAGCCAGAGGCCAGTGCTCCCGGTGTCATCCAGCGGTCGTGTCTCCACCAACAACCCTGCCGTCATCGATTGGTTGGCTCGGTCGTCTTCCTCTTCCCAGGTCACCTCTGACACCTACAGCCAACGGTCGGTGGGTACGTCAGACACAACCGTTAGTTGGCATGGCCCGGGACCAAGCCCACTGAAATCACGTGTCCTCTACCTGCCCCTGTCCTTTGGTGTTCCCTCACCAAGCGAAGTATCGCATGCTGTGGGCTCAGCCCCACTGTACAGTGAGGAAGAGCTAACAGAGGGCGGTCAGGAACGGGGGGAGACATCCGCCTTTTCAGCAGCCAGGCGAAGAAGTAGTGGCGAGGAGAGTGGCTCGGTAGCCGGTCTAGAGACAGGTCTGTCTCCTGACCCACACGCAGCCGAGGGGGCTAGTAGTGAGGCGGAGACCCTACTTGATGATGAGGAGGTTGATCGCACTTGGCAGCCTCGTCGTCATCAGGCAATTTCTTCCGCATCATCAGGAGAAGAGGGTGGCAGCTTGGCAGCGAGCAAAACAGTCGGTGGGTTGCCCAGGAGACAGCAGCAGGGTCGCAGCAGTGTCAGTGGAGCCAAACGGCCACGGAGTAGAGCACCAGCTCCACTGCAGCCTACCACCACGGCCAGTAGTGGTGCCGGTGTGCACGGAGGAAGCAGCAGTCAGCCAGTGAGGAGTATCGGGGGCAAAGTTTCCTACTCGGAGGTGTGGCAATTTTTTGTCAAGCCGCCCGAGGAAGTAAACGTAGCCGTATGTCGACTATGTGGCCAGAAAGTCAAGCGTGGCCAGGGGGCCCATGTTGGGACTACAGCGTTGCGGCAGCATATGCAGCGTCGCCATTTGGTGGCCTGGGAAAATCGTGATAAAGATACGGCGGTTCTGCCCGCCCCAGCCCCCGCTCCATCACCCGCTCCGTTACTTGCTCCGTCACCTGACGTCAATCGCCCTCCATCAGCCAGTCAAGGCTCCAACACCTCTGCTGAGGGGAGTTGTCGCTCGTTGGCATCTTCCGCTCGTTCAGATGCTCCTTCTCCTGCTACTCCTCTTCACGGATTCCGTCAGCAGTCTTTCTTGGAATCCGTTTCCAAGAGACAACAGTTTGCGAGCACACACCCGACGGTGCAAAAGCTGAACGTCCTCCTGTCCAAGTTGCTGGTGCTGCAGTCCCTCCCTTTCCAAGTGGTGGACTCAGCACCTTTCCGAGAAATGATGGCTTGTGCCGCGCCGCGGTGGAGAGTGCCAAGCCGTCATTTCTTCGCCAAAAAGGCAGTGCCAGCCCTGCATTCACATGTAGAAGAGATGGTGGGCCAGTCTTTGAGCATGTCGGTCTCTGCCAAAGTGCACGGCAGTGCCGACGTGTGGAGCTGTAACTACGGTCAGGAACAGTACATGTCATTTACGGCCCACTGGGTGAACGTGGTGCCGTCACAGCCGCACCAGCAACTTGGACAGGTCACGCCGCTTTTGCCTCCACGTTTGCACGTCCTTGGTCCGGCAAAGATGTCCGCCTCTACCACCTCTTCTTCCGCCGTGTCCTCAGCCGCCACCCCCGTGCCAAGTCCCATTACCCGACCGGCATATCACATGAGCAGGGCGCAACGGTGTCACGCTGTGCTGCACCTGGTATGCCTTGGCGAACGTAGTCACACAGGGGAGGCACTTCTCAGTGTAATGAACAGAGAAATCGACAGATGGCTGTCTCCGCGCAAACTCAAAATCGGAACCATGTTGACCGACAACGGAAAGAACATGTTGTCTGCTCTGCGTCAAGGAAGGTTGTGCCATGCGCCATGCATGGCTCACGTGTTCAATCTGGTTGTCAAGCGGTTCCTAAAATCCACCATCCCACTGCAAGACATCCTTAAAATGTCACGTAAACTTTGCATGCATTTCAGCCATTCCTACACCGCAAAGCACACCCTCCTTGAGCTGCAGCGGCAGAACGGAATTGCACAGCATCGCCTGATCTGCGACGTTGCAACAAGGTGGAATTCAACCCTACACATGTTAGACCGCCTTTACGAACAGCGAAAGGCCATCACCGATTTCCTGATGTTACAAGCGGATAAAGGTACTCCCCTGTGTAACTTTGATGTCAGCCATTGGCAGCTCATGCGTGACACCTGCCGCTTGCTCAGGCCCTTTGAGGAGGCCACGCTATTCGTGAGTCGGCAGGACTATGGGATGAACGACGTCATTCCTCTGTTGCACGTCCTGGAACAAATGCTGTTAACAATGGCTGGTCAGGGTGCGGTAGACGTGGCGCACAGATCTCAACGCCACATGACCCCTGTGGGGGCAGGACAGGAAGAAGAGGAGGAGGTAGAGGAGGACATTTGTGCTCAGGAATTATTGAGTGAAATGGGTGGTTTTTCCACTCAGCGGACAGGAGTGGAGGAGCAGGAGCATCTGGTAGAGGAGGAGGAGGAGGAGACAGAGGACCCAGACGCACCGTGGCAGTATGCTGTGGAGATGGAGGCAGGGAGTCCCTCGCATTCCTTGGCACAAATGGCCCATAGCATGCTCGCTTGCTTGCGTAGCGACAGCCGAATAATAACCATCAGACAGAGGGATGACTTTTGGCTGTCCACCTTGTTGGACCCTCGCTACCGTTCAAAAATGGTGGCCTTTTTCACACCTGCTGAGAGGGAGGCCAAAATAACGTACTATAAAAACCACCTATGTAGTCAGTTGGTCTCTGCCTTTGTGCGCCAACGTCCATCCTCAGACACTGTGGGCCCTGTGCGCTCGCGTTCCGCTGCCATGGCAGCAGGGGAGGGGTGGGGTGGTAGGAGCAGTGGCAGCTCCACCAGCAGCGGCTGCCTCAGTCTGCAGTCGATGATGAGTAGCTTTCTTCACCAGCGCAGTGAGGAAACTATTAACCAGCCGCAGCAGCAGCAGCAGCATGTTATGATCCGCCAGGTGGTGCCTCAGGCTGCCAACTGACAGACCTACTCAGAGCGTGGGGTCTAAGCCCGGGCTGTGCTTTCACCAGAGCCCCTGATGGTGGGGATGGACTTGAAACAGTCCCGGGCCAGGTCACGACCTCCGAGCAGGCCCGCCAGTGGCTGAGGAGACCCTTGGGGACAGGTACCGGGAGAGCCAGATATGAAGAGGATGGCGGCCCCAGCAGGGTAGTAACGGATTGTGGGCCCGTGGGGGTAAGCGGGGTACAGAATCGGTAGGCGAGAGTAGTCGGGTCACACGCAGGGTCAGCAGGGAAGTCAATCCGTAGAATGGTCAGGGCAATCCGGGTCAAACGCAGGAGCAGGCAGAATAGTCAGGACAATCCGGGTCAAAACGCAGGAGCAGGCAGAGTAGTCAGGACAATCCGGGTCAAACGCAGGAGCAGGCAGAATAGTCAGGACAATCCGGGTCAAAACGCAGGAGCAGGCAGAGTAGTCAGGACAATCCGGGTCAAACGCAGGAGCAGGCAGAATAGTCAGGGTCAATCAGGGTCACAGGATAGGTGCAGGAACTCAGGATCACAGAAGACCTTGCGGCAATCTGTGACAGTGCAGGGCATCTTTAAATAGTGCGCCCTGCACTGTCATTGGCCGGCTAGGACGCGCCCCCGGCTGTCATTGGACGCCTGAGGCGCGCCCGCGGCTCCTACTGCGCATGCGCGGCGTCCTGTCATCTGCGGCTCGCCGGGACCTAGTGCCCGTGTCCCGGCGCGAGCCGCCGCCACTGCGCATGCGCGAGGGACGGAGCCGCGATCGCGGACCCTGGAGCCGTGGTCCCTGACATTGCCCCCCCCCAATGGGCACCCTCCGGGAGCCCCACTGATCTCTCCACCGCGGGTGAGCACGAAAAAACTCCCGGATGAGCCTGGGTGCGTGGACGTTCTGGGCGGGTTCCCATGAGTTCTCCTCAGGGCCATACCCCTTCCATTTTATCAGGAACTGTGTCTGGCCCCCCCTCCTTCGGCAACTGAGGATAGTCTCCACTTCAAATTCCTCCTGGTCACCTATAGTGACTGCCTCGGGAGGTCTGGATTCACGGTCCGGGAAGGGATCTGGTCTGGAAGGTTTCAGGAGAGATACATGGAAGACAGGATGTATTTTGAAGGTCTGCGGAAGCTCGAGCTCGTAGGCCACCTCGTTAACCACTCGTTTTACCGGAAAGGGGCCGATGAACTTGGGTCCCAGCTTCCTTGAAGGACATAGCATCTTCAAGTTGGTCGTTGCCAGCCAAACCTGATCCCCTGGTTGAAGCAGTAATTCTCCTCTTCTCTTTCTGTCGAATGCCCTCTTACTGTCCTCTTGGGCTTTAGCGATGGCTTCCTGAATTGTCTTGTTATTGACAGAAAAGAAGTTCAAGATGTCTTGAGAAGCTGGTACCGGATTCTCAGGCATCAGATCAGGGAGGAATGTGGGATGATACCCATAATTGGAAAAGAACGGGGATTGACCCGTGGCTGAGTGACTCGAGTTGTTGTATGCGAATTCCGCGGAAGGCAGCAACGACAGCCAGTCGTCCTGAAGGTAGGATGTGTAGCACCGTAAGTACTGTTCCAGCGTCTGGTTTGTCCTTTCAGTTTGGCCGTTGGTCTGTGGGTGGTAGGCGGATGAAAGCGACAGCTTGATTCCCAGCGATTTACACAAGGCGTTCCAGAACCTGGAGGTGAATTGAACCCCCCGATCTGATACTATATCTTCGGGAACACCATGAAGCCTAACCACTTCCTTGATGAAGATCCGTGCCGTTTCCGGTGCTGATGGGGTCTTCTCCAGGGGCACGAAATGTGCCATCTTTGAGAAGCGGTCAACGATCACCATTATTGCAGTGTAGCCCTGGGATGGTGGAAGTTCGACCACGAAATCCATGGCTATCATTTGCCAAGCCCGCTTGGGTATGGGTAAAGGACGTAACAATCCCCATGCCCTGCTCCTGGAGGGTTTGTTCCTTTGACAGGTGGAACACGTTCGGACGTACTGCTCACAGTCCTTGATCATGTCTGGCCACCAGAACGAGCGCCGTAGCAGATCCAGCGTCTTCGTTACCCCGAAGTGGCCCGCCATAGGATGGTCGTGGCAGTGCCCTAGAACCAGGGTTCGCACTTCTTCTGGGACCATGATCCGGTCTTCCTTCCAAATTAGCCCACCGTGGCTCTGGAGGGGTGATTCTGACGGAACTGGTAGTCCTACAGAAGCATCAAGAAGTCGAGAGCGAAGTTCCGTTTGTAGAGCGAGGAAACTCCCAGAAGGTAAGATGGTGTCGGGTGGCACAGCGTCGTCGGGGTCCTCAAACATGCGGGACAGAGCGTCTGGCTTAGTGTTCTTAGTACCGGGTCGGTACGTTATATGGAATGAGAATCGAGAGAAGAAAAGCGCCCATCTCGCTTGGCGAGGTCTCAGTCGTTTTGCCGTTCTCAAATATTCGAGGTTTTTGTGATCTGTGAATATTAGGATTGGGTGTGTGGCTCCTTCCAGTAAATACCTCCATTCTTCTAGAGCAGTTTTAATGGCCAGGAGCTCCCGATCTCCAATGTCGTAGTTGCGTTCCGCTGGAGTCAACTTCCTGGAGAAGAACGCCACAGGGTGCAGAAGTTCCTTGGTACCATTCCTTTGGGACAAAACCGCCCCTACAGCATTTTCGGAGGCGTCCACTTCCAACACATATGGGAGAGAAGCATCTGGATGGCAGAGAATGGGAGCAGAGGTGAACAATTCTTTGAGCTTTTCGAAGGCTGCCTGCGCTTCGGGAGTCCACTTAAAGCGGACCCCTTGTTTCGTCAGTTGCGTGATCGGGGAGACCAGACCGGAGAAGTTCCTAATAAATTTCCTGTAAAAATTGGAAAAACCGATGAAACGCTGTACCCCCTTTTTGTCGGCGGGTATTGGCCAATCTAAGATCGCCGTGACTTTCTGGGGATCCATCGCGACCCCCGCGGAAGAGAGAACCAGTCCCAAGAATGTGGTTTCGTGCTGTTCGAAACAGCATTTCTCTGCCTTTGCGTATAGCCCGTGTTGACGCAACCGTTCTAATACCCGTATCACATGACCCCGATGAACCTCCAGTGAAGGGGAAAAAATTAAGATGTCATCCAAATAAACCACCACAAAAATGTCAAGAAGGTCACGAAAAACATCATTGATAAAGTGCTGAAAGGTCGCCGGTGCATTACAGAGCCCGAACGGCATCACCAAGTACTCGTAGTGACCGAATCTCGTACGGAACGCCGTCTTCCACTCATCCCCCTCCCTGATACGGACAAGGTTATAGGCCCCCCGCAGGTCTAACTTAGTGAATATCGTTGCCGATCTCAATCTCTGGAGGAGCTCGGGGACTAGGGGTAAAGGATAACGATTCTTTACCGTTATTTTGTTCAGGTCACGGTAGTCTATGCAGGGCCGTAATGACTTGTCCTTCTTCTCTACGAAGAATAACCCGGCCCCGGCTGGGGATGTGGATGGACGAATAAATCCCTTCCGAAGGTTCTCATCAATGTATTCCCTCAGTACTCCTGATTCTGCTTCGGACAAGGGAAAGATACGGCCGAAAGAGATTTCAGATCCGGGTAGGAGGTCTATGGGGCAGTCGTAGGAACGGTGCGGAGGGAGAACGTCAGCTCCTCGCTTACTAAAGACGTCTAAGAAGTCATGGTAGGCCGGGGGAATAACCTGGGAAAGATCGGTGTCACCATCCAAGCACAGGAGGAACCGGGGGACTACGGATCCTGTGACGTGGCAGTGACTTAAACAGTAGGGTGAGCAAAATTGAACTGTTCCCTTTTCCCAGTCAATCTGGGGGTTATGGGCCCTCAGCCAAGGGAGGCCCAGAATGACTGGAAAAAGGGGGGATGCGATGGCATCCAAACGGAGGAGCTCCTGGTGATGGTCTGCCATCGTGGTGAGAATGGGTGGTGTCTCCTGGTCCACCACCCCTGATTTTATACGAGACCCATCTGCCAAGAAGATATTGAACCCCCTTTCTTTGGTCTGGAGAGGGATTTTTTGCTGGTGGGCAAAAGTCAGATCGATGAAGCAACTACAGGCTCCTGAGTCAACGATTGCGGTCACCGACAATGTTCCTCCGGGGAGCTGTAAAGACACAGGAATGGCCAGGTAACTCGACAGATCATCCCTTCCTGCGGGTAGAGAAAAAGAAACGGGCGTGGACTTACTCATTTTAGCAGGACAGGAGCGCACCTGATGACCAGCTTCCCCGCAGTACAGACATAGGTTCTGTGATAGCCTCCTTTGACGTTCCTCGACCGATAAGTGAGAACGGGCCAATCCCAGCTGCATGGGTTCCGGGTTGTCCCCTGTTTCCGTGCTTCGCGGATGGTTCCCTGGGGTTGGAGCTGTATCCCTGGAAGGAATCCATGCCACCCTTTGACCCTGACCGCTCCTTTCCAGCCGACGTTCCCTTAGTCTACGGTCGATTTGAATGGCCAACTCAATCAGTTTTTCCAGGGAGTCAGGTAGGCCTACTCGCGCTAGTTCGTCCTTGAGAGGCTCAGACAGCCCGATGCGGAACTGGTGGCATAAGGCCGCATCGTTCCATCTGGTGTCGCCCATGCAGCGCCTAAAATCGGACGCGTATTCTTCGGCTGTCCGGCGGCCCTGCCGCAGGGAGTATAGAGTCGCTTCAGCGGAAGCAGCTCGCTGAGGGTCGTCATACAAGACGGCCATGGCCCGAAAGAATTCGGTCACGGATTCAAGATGGGGGTCGTGCTTCTCCATCAGACGGTGAGCCCAATCCTGGGGCTCATCCTGAAGGAGGGAGACTATAAACCCCACCTTGACGGTCTCAGTGGTGAACGTGCGGGGTTGTAAGTCAAAGTATAGGGTGCAGGCGTTCCGGAAGGCCCGGAAGCGGCTCCGATCACCACGGAACCGTTCCGGCAGAGGAACGCGGGGTTCAGGAGCTGGGGATGTGGCAACCGCTCCGGATACCGGGTTAGCGGGAGGTCCTGCAGGTGGAGGACTCTGAGCAGGGGGAGTCAGGGGGGCTATTGACTCCATGCGGTCCTCCAGTCGGGCGCAGCGACTGTGGAAGTTCTGAAAAGCCTGGGTCAAGGTGGCCAGGTGCTGACAAATATCCTCTAGGGACGCCGGTCCACTTCCTGGCTCTGTCATGGCCGCAAGGTACTGTTATGATCCGCCAGGTGGTGCCTCAGGCTGCCAACTGACAGACCTACTCAGAGCGTGGGGTCTAAGCCCGGGCTGTGCTTTCACCAGAGCCCCTGATGGTGGGGATGGACTTGAAACAGTCCCGGGCCAGGTCACGACCTCCGAGCAGGCCCGCCAGTGGCTGAGGAGACCCTTGGGGACAGGTACCGGGAGAGCCAGATATGAAGAGGATGGCGGCCCCAGCAGGGTAGTAACGGATTGTGGGCCCGTGGGGGTAAGCGGGGTACAGAATCGGTAGGCGAGAGTAGTCGGGTCACACGCAGGGTCAGCAGGGAAGTCAATCCGTAGAATGGTCAGGGCAATCCGGGTCAAACGCAGGAGCAGGCAGAATAGTCAGGACAATCCGGGTCAAAACGCAGGAGCAGGCAGAGTAGTCAGGACAATCCGGGTCAAACGCAGGAGCAGGCAGAATAGTCAGGACAATCCGGGTCAAAACGCAGGAGCAGGCAGAGTAGTCAGGACAATCCGGGTCAAACGCAGGAGCAGGCAGAATAGTCAGGGTCAATCAGGGTCACAGGATAGGTGCAGGAACTCAGGATCACAGAAGACCTTGCGGCAATCTGTGACAGTGCAGGGCATCTTTAAATAGTGCGCCCTGCACTGTCATTGGCCGGCTAGGACGCGCCCCCGGCTGTCATTGGACGCCTGAGGCGCGCCCGCGGCTCCTACTGCGCATGCGCGGCGTCCTGTCATCTGCGGCTCGCCGGGACCTAGTGCCCGTGTCCCGGCGCGAGCCGCCGCCACTGCGCATGCGCGAGGGACGGAGCCGCGATCGCGGACCCTGGAGCCGTGGTCCCTGACACAGCAGCATCAGGTGGACCTGGAGCAGGACCTCAAACAACAGGCTTGGGCCTACTTGGACAGCACCCTGCCAACCGAGGTAGACAATCCCCTTGACTACTGGGCAACGAAACTTGACCTTTGGCCCCAACTAGCTGAATTTGCCCTTGAAAGGCTGTCATGCCCGGCCAGTAGCGTGGCATCGGAGCGCGTGTTTAGTGCGGCAGGAGGTATTGTAACTCCGCGGAGGACACGACTGTCCACCCAAAGTGTGGAGAGACTCACGTTTGTGAAAATGAATCAGGCGTGGATTAGTCTGGATTTCAAACCACCAGTTCCTGACACAACTGACTAAATCCGCCATGAATCATGCCTCAAACATGTGCCACTTTCAGGTCTCCTCACACACTGCTGGTGTGTTCCATTTTTTGTCATAGGGTGCTGGCAGATTACGGGCCTCCCATAGCTGCTGCCAGGCCCCTAATCTGCCATGGGCCCCTATATACCGCCTCCTCATGCTGCTGCCAAGTCCAGAGTCTGTCATGGGTCCCTGTACGGCCTCCCATTGCTGCTGTCTCCATCGCCACACTCTGCCATGTGCCACTTTCAGGTCTCCTCACACACTGCTGGTGTGTTGAATTTTTTGACATAGGGTGCTGGCAGATTACGGGCCTCCTATAGCTGCTGCCAGGCCCCTAATCTGCCATAGGCCCCTATATACCGCCTCCTCATGCTGCTGCCAAGTCCAGAGTCTGTCATGGGTCCCTGTACGGCCTCCCATTGCTGCTGTCTCCATCGCCACACTCTGCCATGTGCCACTTTCAGGTCTCCTCACACACTGCTGGTGTGTTGAATTTTTTGACATAGGGTGCTGGCAGATTACGGGCCTCCTATAGCTGCTGCCAGGCCCCTAATCTGCCATAGGCCTCTATATACCGCCTCCTCATGCTGCTGCCAAGTCCAGAGTCTGTCATGGGTCCCTGTACGGCCTCCCATTGCTGCTGTCTCCATCGCCACACTCTGCCATGTGCCACTTTCAGGTCTCCTCACACACTGCTGGTGTGTTGAATTTTTTGACATAGGGTGCTGGCAGATTACGGGCCTCCTATAGCTGCTGCCAGGCCCCTAATCTGCCATAGGCCCCTATATACCGCCTCCTCATGCTGCTGCCAGGTCCAGAGTCTCTCATGGGTCCCTGTACGGCCTCCCATTGCTGCTGTCTCCATCGCCACACTCTGCCATGTGCCACTTTCAGGTCTCCTCACACACTGCTGGTGTGTTGAATTTTTTGACATAGGGAGCTGGCAGATTACGGGCCTCCCATAGCTGCTGCCAGGCCCCTAATCTGCCATGGGCCCCTATATACCGCCTCCTCATGCTGCTGCCAAGTCCAGAGTCTGTCATGGGTCCCTGTACGGCCTCCCATTGATGTTGTCTCCATCGCCACACTCTGCCATGTGCCACTTTCAGGTCTCCTCACACTGCTGGTGTGTTGAATTTTTTGACATAGGGTGCTGGCAGATTACGGGCCTCCTATAGCTGCTGCCAGGCCCCTAATCTGCCATAGGCCCCTATATACCGCCTCCTCATGCTGCTGCCAGGTCCAGAGTCTCTCATGGGTCCCTGTACGGCCTCCCATTGCTGCTGTCTCCATCGCCACACTCTGCCATGTGCCACTTTCAGGTCTCCTCACACACTGCTGGTGTGTTGAATTTTTTGACATAGGGTGCTGGCAGATTACGGGCCTCCCATAGCTGCTGCCAGGCCCCTAATCTGCTATGGGCCCCTATATACCGCCTCCTCATGCTGCTGCCAAGTCCAGAGTCTGTCATGGGTCCCTGTACGGCCTCCCATTGCTGCTGTCTCCATCGCCACACTCTGCCATGTGCCACTTTCAGGTCTCCTCACACTGCTGGTGTGTTGAATTTTTTGACATAGGGTGCTGGCAGATTACGGGCCTCCTATAGCTGCTGCCAGGCCCCTAATCTGCCATAGGCCCCTAAATACCGCCTCCTCATGCTGCTGCCAGGTCCAGAGTCTCTCATGGGTCCCTGTACGGCCTCCCATTGCTGCTGTCTCCATCGCCACACTCTGCCATGTGCCACTTTTAGGTCTCCTCACACACTGCTGGTGTGTTGAATTTTTTGACATAGGGTGCTGGCAGATTACGGGCCTCCCATAGCTGCTGCCAGGCCCCTAATCTGCCATGGGCCCCTATATACCGCCTCCTCATGCTGCTGCCAAGTCCAGAGTCTGTCATGGGTCCCTGTACGGCCTCCCATTGCTGCTGTCTCCATCGCCACCCTCTACCATGTGCCACTTTCAGGTCTCCTCACACTGCTGGTGTGTTGAATTTTTTGACATAGGGTGCTGGCAGATTACGGGCCTCCTATAGCTGCTGCCAGGCCCCTAATCTGCCATAGGCCCCTATATACCGCCTCCTCATGCTGCTGCCAGGTCCAGAGTCTCTCATGGGTCCCTGTACGGCCTCCCATTGCTGCTGTCTCCATCGCCACACTCTGCCATGTGCCACTTTCAGGTCTCCTCACACACTGCTGGTGTGTTGAATTTTTTGACATAGGGTGCTGGCAGATTACGGGCCTCCTATAGCTGCTGCCAGGCCCCTAATCTGCCATAGGCCCCTATATACCGCCTCCTCATGCTGCTGCCAGGTCCAGAGTCTCTCATGGGTCCCTGTACGGCCTCCCATTGCTGCTGTCTCCATCGCCACACTCTGCCATGTGCCACTTTCAGGTCTCCTCACACTGCTGGTGTGTTGAATTTTTTGACATAGGGTGCTGGCAGATTACGGGCCTCCTATAGCTGCTGCCAGGCCCCTAATCTGCCATAGGCCCCTATATACCGCCTCCTCATGCTGCTGCCAGGTCCAGAGTCTCTCATGGGTCCCTGTACGGCCTCCCATTGCTGCTGTCTCCATCGCCACACTCTGCCATGTGCCACTTTCAGGTCTCCTCACACTGCTGGTGTGTTGAATTTTTTGACATAGGGTGCTGGCAGATTACGGGCCTCCTATAGCTGCTGCCAGGCCCCTAATCTGCCATAGGCCCCTATATACCGCCTCCTCATGCTGCTGCCAGGTCCAGAGTCTCTCATGGGTCCCTGTACGGCCTCCCATTGCTGCTGTCTCCATCGCCACACTCTGCCATGTGCCACTTTCAGGTCTCCTCACACTGCTGGTGTGTTGAATTTTTTGACATAGGGTGCTGGCAGATTACGGGCCTCCTATAGCTGCTGCCAGGCCCCTAATCTGCCATAGGCCCCTATATACCGCCTCCTCATGCTGCTGCCAGGTCCAGAGTCTCTCATGGGTCCCTGTACGGCCTCCCATTGCTGCTGTCTCCATCGCTACACTCTGCCATGTGCCACTTTCAGGTCTCCTCACACACTGCTGGTGTGTTGAATTTTTTGACATAGGGTGCTGGCAGATTACGGGCCTCCTATAGCTGCTGCCAGGCCCCTAATCTGCCATAGGCCCCTATATACCGCCTCCTCATGCTGCTGCCAGGTCCAGAGTCTCTCATGGGTCCCTGTACGGCCTCCCATTGCTGCTGTCTCCATCGCCACACTCTGCCATGTGCCACTTTCAGGTCTCCTCACACACTGCTGGTGTGTTGAATTTTTTGACATAGGGTGCTGGCAGATTACGGGCCTCCTATAGCTGCTGCCAGGCCCCTAATCTGCCATAGGCCCCTATATACCGCCTCCTCATGCTGCTGCCAGGTCCAGAGTCTCTCATGGGTCCCTGTACGGCCTCCCATTGCTGCTGTCTCCATCGCCACACTCTGCCATGTGCCACTTTCAGGTCTCCTCACACTGCTGGTGTGTTGAATTTTTTGACATAGGGTGCTGGCAGATTACGGGCCTCCTATAGCTGCTGCCAGGCCCCTAATCTGCCATAGGCCCCTATATACCGCCTCCTCATGCTGCTGCCAGGTCCAGAGTCTCTCATGGGTCCCTGTACGGCCTCCCATTGCTGCTGTCTCCATCGCCACACTCTGCCATGTGCCACTTTCAGGTCTCCTCACACTGCTGGTGTGTTGAATTTTTTGACATAGGGTGCTGGCAGATTACGGGCCTCCTATAGCTGCTGCCAGGCCCCTAATCTGCCATAGGCCCCTATATACCGCCTCCTCATGCTGCTGCCAGGTCCAGAGTCTCTCATGGGTCCCTGTACGGCCTCCCATTGCTGCTGTCTCCATCGCCACACTCTGCCATGTGCCACTTTCAGGTCTCCTCACACTGCTGGTGTGTTGAATTTTTTGACATAGGGTGCTGGCAGATTACGGGCCTCCTATAGCTGCTGCCAGGCCCCTAATCTGCCATAGGCCCCTATATACTGCCTCCTCATGCTGCTGCCAGGTCCAGAGTCTCTCATGGGTCCCTGTACGGCCTCCCATTGCTGCTGTCTCCATCGCCACACTCTGCCATGTGTCACTTTCAGGTCTCCTCACACTGCTGGTGTGTTGAATTTTTTGACATAGGGTGCTGGCAGATTACGGGCCTCCCATAGCTGCTGCCAGGCCCCTAATCTGCCATGGGCCCCTATACCGACTCCTCATGCTGTGACATTGCAACAAGGTGGAATTCAACCCTACATATGTTAGACCGCCTTTACGAACAGCAAAAGGCCATCACAGATTTCCTGATGTTAAAAGCGGATAAAGGTACTCCCTGTGTCACTTAGATGTCAGCCATTGGCAGCTCATGCGGGACACCTGCGCTTGCTCAGGCCCTTTGAGGAGGCCACGCTATTCGTGAGTCGGCAGGACTATGGGATGAACGACGTCATTCCTCTGTTGCACGTCCTGGAACAAATGCTGTTAACAATGGCTGGTCAGGGTGCGGTAGACGTGGCGCACAGATCTCAACGCCACATGACCCCTGTGGGGGCAGGACAGGAAGAAGAGGAGGAGGTAGAGGAGGACATTGGTGCTCAGGAATTATTGAGTGAAATGGGTGGTTTTTCCACTCAGCGGACAGGAGTGGAGGAGCAGGAGCATCTGGTAGAGGAGGAAGAGGAGACAGAGGACCCAGACGCACCGTGGCAGTATGCTGTGGAGATGGAGGCAGGGAGTCCCTCGCATTCCTTGGCACAAATGGCCCATAGCATGCTCGCTTGCTTGCGTAGCGACAGCCGAATAATAACCATCAGACAGAGGGATGACTTTTGGCTGTCCACCTTGTTGGACCCTCGCTACCGTTCAAAAATGGTGGCCTTTTTCACACCTGCTGAGAGGGAGGCCAAAATAACGTACTATAAAAACCACCTATGTAGTCAGCTGGTCTCTGCCTTTGTGCGCCAACGTCCATCCTCAGACACTGTGGGCCCTGTGCGCTCACGTTCCGCTGCCATGGCAGCAGGGGAGGGGTGGGGTGGTAGGAGCAGTGGCAGCTCCACCAGCAGCGGCTGCCTCAGTCTGCAGTCGATGATGAGTAGCTTTCTTCACCAGCGCAGTGAGGAAACTACTAACCAGCCGCAGCAGCAGCAGCAGCAGCATCAGGTGGACCTGGAGCAGGACCTCAAACAACAGGCTTAGGCCTACTTGGACAGCACCCTGCCAACCGAGGTAGACAATCCCCTTGACTACTGGGCAACGAAACTTGACCTTTGGCCCCAACTAGCTGAATTTGCCCTTGAAAGGCTGTCATGCCCGGCCAGTAGCGCGGCATCGGAGCGCGTGTTTAGTGCGGCAGGAGGTATTGCAACTCCGCGGAGGACACGACTGTCCACCCAAAGTGTGGAGAGACTCACGTTTGTGAAAATGAATCAGGCGTGGATTAGTCTGGATTTCAAACCACCAGTTCCTGACACAACTGACTAAATCCGCCATGAATCATGCCCCAAACATGTGCCACTTTCAGGTCTCCTCACACTGCTGGTGTGTTCCATTTTTTGTCATAGGGTGCTGGCAGATTACGGGCCTCCCATAGCTGCTGCCAGGCCCCTAATCTGCCATGGGCCCCTATACCGCCTCCTCATGCTGCTGCCAAGTCCAGAGTCTCTCATGGGTCCCTGTACGGCCTCCCATTGCTGCTGTCTCCATCGCCACACTCTGCCATGTGCCACTTTCAGGTCTCCTCACACTGCTGGTGTGTTCCATTTTTTGTCATAGGGTGCTGGCAGATTACGGGCCTCCCATAGCTGCTGCCAGGCCCCTAATCTGCCATGGGCCCCTATACCGCCTCCTCATGCTGCTGCCAGGTCCAGAGTCTCTCATGGGTCCCTGTACGGCCTCCCATTGCTGCTGTCTCCATCGCCACACTCTGCCATGTGCCACTTTCAGGTCTCCTCACACTGCTGGTGTGTTCCATTTTTTGCCATAGGGTGCTGGCAGATTACGGGCCTCCCATAGCTGCTGCCAGGCCCCTAATCTACCATGGGCCCCTATACCGCCTCCTCATGCTGCTGCCAGGTCCAGAGTCTCTCATGGGTCCCTGTACGGCCTCCCATTGCTGCTGTCTCCATCGCCACACTCTGCCATGTGCCACTTTCAGGTCTCCTCACACTGCTGGTGGGTTCCATTTTTTGTCATAGGGTGCTGGCAGATTACGGGCCTCCCATAGCTGCTGCCAGGCCCCTAATCTGCCATGGGCCCCCGTACCGACTCCTCATGCTGCTGCCAGGCCCGTAATCTGTCATGGGCCCCTGTTGTCGCTTGTTGGCATATTCCGCTCATTCAGATGCTCCTTCTCCTGCTACTCCTCTTCACGGATTCCGTCAGCAGTCTTTCTTGGAATCCGTTTCCAAGAGACAACAGTTTGCGAGCACGCACCCGACGGTGCAGAAGCTGAACGTCCTCCTGTCCAAGTTGCTGCTGCCAGGCTCGTAATCTGTCATGCGCCCCTGTACCGCCTCCTCATGCTGCTGCCAGGTCCAGAGTGTGTCATGGGCCCCCTTACCGACTCCTCATGCTGCTGCCAGGCCCGTAATCTGTCATGGGCCCCTGTACCGCCTCCCCATGCTGCTGCCAGGTCCAGAGTGTGCCATGGGTCCCTGTACGGCCTCCCATTGCTGCTGCCAGGCCCGTAATCTGCCATGGGCCCCCGTACCGACTCCTCATGCTGCTGCCAGGCCCGTAATCTGTCATGGGCCCCTGTACCGCCTCCTCATGCTGCTGCCAGGTCCAGAGTGTGTCATGGGTCCCTGTACGGCCTCCCATTGCTGCTGTCTCTATTGCCACACTCTGCCATGTGCCACTTTCAGGTCTCCTCACACTGCTGGTGGTTTCCATTTTTGTCATAGGGTGCTGTATGGCCTCCCATTGCTGCTGCCTCCACTGCCACACTGTGGCTCCACACTCTGGTTTTGGCCCCGTGACTGCCCAAATGAGTGAAGTGTGCGGTGATTCTAAGATCGACGGCACTCATCTGCATGTCATACTGACTGACAGTATTATTTCTCTTCCCCAGCAGACTCCAAGGACATTTAAATTAAAGGTACAGTGTTCTGCACTAATATTAAGTCTCTCTGAAGCCTAGAAACACCCTTTTTTAAGTTAAATTCACAGCGAATATATTCGACTCGAATCAAAATTTTTCCACGAATTCGCCGAATCAGTCGAATCGAATTTTTGAATACTTCGCTCATCTCTAGTTAGAGGTATGCCTCTCACTTGTGCCCACCTGTAAGTGGCTTTTTTTTTTAAATGTCTATTTTTTTGGTGAGTCTAAAGGGCTGTATTCTGCAGCCATATTTCTTGAATTTCAGCTTCTCTTTCTGCATCGGATGTTTTGGATATAGCTGCAGCAGTGTCTGCTTGAGAATTAAACAAACATTCTAATGAGTCAAAAGAGACATGAGCATCCACATGATAAACAGTTACGGTCATGTTTTGAACAGAACTTTCAATGTCCTGCCACACCTTTTTTCTTCACATTTCTTTACTATGTATTTTTCTCAACATACACATTCATTCCATCCTTATTAAACATTTTTCTAATTTTTATTAATATAGTTAAATCCGGGTTCTTTAAAGACATGTTACAAATGCACATGCAAAATTTAGCAACAACATAGAATAAAAAAAAACAAAATCAGCATATCTACTTTTTTAAACCATCAAGCTTGTAAAACATTTACCAGGTTTCTATGGTTCTCTATGACTTCATAGCAGTCTGGGGTCTCAGCAGATATGTTATGTATTCATATACAATATTTATAGTCAGTAGTAGACTCACACAACTCGGTCAATGCTATATTCATTTGTTTTATTTTCATTTCATTCATGAGCACCTGTTTCCTATGTTGTTTCTTGTCTACATCCTTATGTTCTTTTAATCTTATTTCTGCACTCTTCTTATCAACCTTTCTTGCTGACAGCATTTTTTGCTTATATAATTTTTATAATACTTGTGTATCTTTTTCATCAATGTGTTCGTTAGGAATTCTGGCTTTAAGTAAATCCTGGAACATATCTTTCCAGGACAGGTGATTATTCATATTTTTTTTCTGAGGGGGAGGTGAGTTATTGTTCTCTTTTATCTCCAGAGGAGGAAGATTTAATCCATTCTTCCATATCCTACAATTCAGTCATCTTATCCACTATCTCATTCCATCTACTGTTATTTAATGATATTAACAATGTCATGATTACATATTTATACATGATTACAAGTTTATACATTCCTAATTATCCTATTTTGGGCAGCTGAAGTCGTGGAAATATTCAGATATCTATTAGTTTTATCCATAACCAATGCTACCTTTATAGCTTTTTTTCTTACACCTTTTGTTTCTATTTTCTTTCTCCTAATAATTGGATATACTTTCCAGGTTAAAATGAGGGTTTATTTTAGGGTCCGGGTAACCAGGTCCTCCCGGACAGTCATCCCAATTATCATCTGATGAGGAATTCCATACATCAGCATCCCATTTATCCAGATCCTAATTAATTATGGCTGCTGCTATTGTCCGATGGATTTTTCCATGGTTCACTCTTCCCCTTCTTTACCTATACTTTATTTGGGCCACTTTTACTGCTGCTATCTCAGCTATATTTTGATAATGTTTTAATTTATTTTTCAACAATTTTTGTCTACATTGCAGAAGAACAATTTTACCTTCTTGTCTTATAGTTTTCTGCTCTAGTTGATGGAAATTCTTTATTACCTGATGTAATTTCTTATGAATCTTCCTGTATGCAGTTAGCAAAATCCAACTGCGTCTGCCTACAGCTACTACATCACCTGCCTTGGCAGGGATTC
Organism: Staurois parvus; assembly: GCF_062004578.1. Taxonomy (NCBI): domain Eukaryota; kingdom Metazoa; phylum Chordata; class Amphibia; order Anura; family Ranidae; genus Staurois; species Staurois parvus. The sequence continues at coordinate 5,418,498 of NW_028318193.1, forward strand.
CCTTGAGTACATTTACAACATCAAGGGGTTCTGTCTCTTTTAGTTTATTCTCCTATGATTCAGCCAAACTTTGTGTAATTAATTCTTTAGCAACAGTATTATATGGAGCCTCGGTCCAGCCGGATACCTTCACTTTTTCTTCACTTTGTCTTTATTTTTCTTCCTAAACATTGTTAGTTTTTTTCAAAATGTTAGTTATGTTAGTTATATGTATAGGGGATGTTAGTTATATGTTTCAAAATTTTGGCAATGTGTCAAATGGGCATGACTCTGGTCAGAGGTTCCTTTTTTTTACTAGTTGAACCTCCCAAAGTCTCGTTCCTCTTTTAACATCTATGTTAAAAATATACTAATTCAAAATTTATGGCAAAGTGCCAAGTGGGCATGATTCTGGTCAGAGGTTCCCTTCTTTTACTAGATGAACCTTCCAAAGTCCCATCCCTTCTTTAACATCTATGTTAAAAAATATACCAATTCAAAATTTTTGGCAAAGTGCCAAATGGCCGTGACTCTGGTCAGAGGTCCCACTCTTTTACTAGTTGAACCTCCCAAAGTCCCGTCCCTCTTTTAACATCTATGTGGAAAATATACTAATTCAAAACTTTTGGCAAAGTGCCAACAGGTTCAAATAAAACATCTGAATGCACACTTCCAATTTCCGTCCTTAATTTTTCAATATCACTTTCTGGTGTCCTTCTATAAGCATTTGAACCTTATTGGCAAAAAGCCAATTTTCAAGATTTTGCACGAAGACTCTTCTGCGCAAAAGAGGTCTCCGCTGAAATTCCCAAAACAAAATACTTTAAAACAACAACATTTTCCCCAAATGATCCTGCCGACTACGCATATTTATGTTTTACCTGCTCAAAATTAAGACTACACCTCACTCACTATCATACTAGATAGGCAAAGACTAAGTCTTTTGAGGTAAAATATAAAAAAAGTATATTTATTGATATTTAATATTCCCTATTACAGGTTATAGCTAATCATATATAAAATAAATCATAAAGCGTAAGCATCAATACATCACCGGATATTGTAGCATCACTCGTCGCCTCGATTGGGGGACTTCCAGCAATCAGCGAGGAGGAAACCGGGAAAACATCGTAAGACACGTCTGCCGCACCAAGATGAAGTCCCGTTTGCTCCTCAGAAATTCCCCCTTCTTATAAGACAAAATTGATATTTTACTCGTGTGTAAGTTCCGCCATGTGAACACAGCATGGGTTCATGCTCAGTTGCTTGTTCTCACGGTGTGCCCTATCTCATGACAATGAGTCATAATTATAGATAAAACCAGTTTCATCCACCTTTGCACAAATAAGCCTGAACTGTAATAACCTGTTATACCTATAACAGTGTAAAACCAAGGCCTGTAATAACCTGTTATACCGGTAACAGAAAAACCAAGTGTTCAATTATAATCTATACACTCATTCTATACAGGCTTGTCACACACGTATCACAACAGCTCAACCAGCAAAGAGACAGCCCATCCAGCAAAGAGACAGCCCGTCCAGCAAAGAGACAGCCCATCCAGCAAAGAGACAGCTCAACCAGCAAAGAGACAGCCCATTCAGCAAAGAGACGGCTCGAGCAGCAAAGAGACAGTTCAACCAGCAAAGAGACAGCCCAATCCACCTCCGCTACAAAGCTGTCACAATGTGCAAGCCGGGGAAGCAGAGAGGCCGCTGTTGTCCTTTCAGTTTGGCTCTGAGTGCAGCGGCTGGCCTGGGAGGTGTCTGTATATCCTTGGCAGCACTTTCTGCTTGTCACTGGAGCCGTCATTGCCACTTCTCCTGCTTTAGGCATAGCGCATAGGGGGAGGTGAGCGGCAGCAGCGGTCTATGTCAGCTCTGTCCAGACCGCTTACCTCCCGCTGTGCAGGCCACTTTTCTCAACCCCAGAGGCCCATCAGGCAAATGCTTGGAGTGCTTACTTTCCAAAAAGGGGTAATTGGGGGGAGGGGTGCTTCTACTATCCTGGCATTTCAGGGTCAACATTAGAAGCTTATGCCAGATATCACCCACTTTTCTAACCACATGAAGACCAAGCCTTTTCTAACACTTTGTGTTTACTTGAAAAAAACAGGGTTTTTTTTGCTAGAACATTTCTTTGAACCTTTAAACGTTATATATTTTTTTAAAGCAGAGGCCCTAGAGAATAAAACGGTGAGAGTTTAAATTTTTTATTTCACGCAGTATTTGTGCAGCGATTTTTCAAACACAAATTTTTGGGAAAAAAATAAATTTTTTAGAATGCACAAAAACACAATATATTGCTCAATTGTTTGCTAAAATGTAAAAGATGGATACCAAAACATGATATGCTTTAAAATTGTGCATGCCCATGCAACGGCGACAAATTCCGTACATTACTATTATCCATAGGTGACACTTTCAAAGCCTTTACAGGTCACCATTTTAGGTTTACATATGAGGTCTTGTGCTAGAATTACTGCCCTCGATCTAACGTTCACAGTGATACTTCACATGCATGGTGCAATCTCTGTTTACATACAGCTATGGGACCGCCGTTTGCATTTGTTTTTGCATGTGAGCACGGGGATGGGAGTGGGGATGAATCATATTTTTTTAATTATTTATTTTGCTTTTTTTTATTATTTTTACACTGTCCCTTTCGGGTTTTTTTCAATCACTTGGTACTCTTTTCTGAGAAATCTGGGGTATATTACACTCTAGATCTCTCCTCTGCTGTTAAAGCATCTGATCACACCAAGATCAGTGTGATCAGATGCTTTCCCAGTTTTAAAATGGTGCTGTTTATATCTGGCGAAAAGGAAATGATGAAATGCTCGTAGTCTCTGGTCTCTTAGACCTGGGGTTGCCAAACTTTCTGAACAAAGGGCCAGTTTACTGTCCTTCGGACTGTAGGAGTACAGGACTGTGGTCATTGGGAGTAGAAATTGTCTTGGCGTCTGTGGGAGTAGTCAATGCATCTTTGATATTGGGGGGAGGAATAGTGCTACATTGTTGGCATCATGTTGGTGTTGTTGGCGTCAATGAGAGGTAAAGTGGCCTATTGTTGGTGTCAGTACACAGAATAGTGCCGTATTGTTGGTGTCAGTGGGAGGAATAGTGCTCTATGGTTGGTGTCAGTGGGAGGAATAATGCCTGTTATTGATGTCAGTGGCAAGATTTATGCCCCATCATTGGTGTCAGTGGGAGGAATCATGCCCCATCATTGGTGTCAGTGGGAGGAATAATGCCCTTTGTTGATGTCAGTAGCAGGAATTATGCCCACATGGTTGGTGTCAGTGGGAGGATTAGTGTCTAGTACAGGGGTGGGCAAACTTTTTGACTTGAGGGCCGCAATGGGTTCATATATTGGACCCGGGGGCCGGACCAAGAGTAGATGAATGATGTGTATGTGTCATCCATAGTAAGTACAGTAATATTCCCCCATAGTAAGCATAGTAATTAATCCCCCATATAGTAATTCATCCCCCATAGTAATTCATCCCCCATATAGTAATTCATCCCCCATATAGTAATTCATCCCCCATAGTAATTCATCCCCCATAGTAATTCATCCCTCATATAGTAATTCATCCCCCATAGTAATTCATCCCCCATATAGTAATTCATCCCCCATAGTAATTCATCCCCCATATAGTAATTCATCCCCCATAGTAATTCATCCCCCATATAGTAATTCATCCCCCATATAGTAATTCATCCCCCATATAGTAATTCATTCCCCATAGTAATTCATCCCTCATATAGTAATTCATCCCCCATATAGTAATTCATCCCCCATATAGTAATTCATCCCCCATGGTAATTCATCCCCCATATAGTAATTCATCCCCCATAGTAATTCATCCCCCATATAGTAATTCATCCCCCATAGTAATTCATCCCCCATATAGTAATTCATCCCCCATAGTAATTCATCCCCCATATAGTAATTCATCCCCCATAGTAATTCATCCCTCATATAGTAATTCATCCCCCGTATAGTAATTCATCCCCCATATAGTAATTCATCCCCCATAGTAATTCATCCCCCATAGTAATTCACCCCCCATATAGTAATTCATCCCCCATATAGTAATTCATCCCCCATAGTAATTCATCCCCCATAGTAATAAATCCCCCATATAGTAATTAATCCCCCATAGTAATTCATCCCCCATATAGTAATTCATCCCCCATAGTAATTCATCCCCCATAGTAATTCATCCCTCATATAGTAATTCATCCCCCATATAGTAATTCATCCCCCATATAGTAATTCATCCCCCATAGTAATTCATCCCCCATATAGTAATTCATCCCCCATAGTAATTCATCCCCCATATAGTAATTCATCCCCCATAGTAATTCATCCCCCATATAGTAATTCATCCCCCATAGTAATTCATCCCCCATATAGTAATTCATCCCCCATAGTAATTCATCCCCCATATAGTAATTCATCCCCCATAGTAATTCATCCCTCATATAGTAATTCATCCCCCATATAGTAATTCATCCCCCATAGTAATTCATTCCCCCATAGTAATTCATCCCCCATATAGTAATTCATCCCCCATATAGTAATTCATCCCCCATAGTAATTCATCCCCCATAGTAATAAATCCCCCATATAGTAATTAATCCCCCATAGTAATTCATCCCCCATATAGTAATTCATCCCCCATAGTAATTCATCCCCCATAGTAATTCATCCCCCCTATAGTAATTCATTCCCCATATTAATTCATCCCCCATATTAAGTCCCCAAGTCCCCCCTGTGTCAATTCACTTACCTTTGCTCCACGCGTTCCTCTCGCCGTGTTCCCGCGCCGTTCCGGTGTAGCATGAAAATCTGTCTCCTATGAGGATCTGTCCCCCTCGACGTATCTGCGCATGTGCCAGTTTCAGGCATTAGCAGCCGATCGGCGATCTCCGGCACATGCGCAGATACGTCGATACGTCGAGGGGGACAGATTCTCATAGGAGACAGATTTTCATGCTACACCGGTCTTCAGGGCGGACTGTGAGAGGAGCCTAGCGGGAGCCTAGCTCTGCGGGCCGAATTAAAAGGTCCGCCGGGCCGTAGTTTGCCCATTGATGGTCTAGTATCAGGGGGAGGAAAAGTGCCCCAAGGCCACACTTTGAAGACCAATGTCTTAGACCATAGAGAAGATCGGAGCCTTCCAGTCTGCGATCAGCTCTATTGTTAGCCAGCGTAACTTCCGGCTGCATTTTTGGGTTCCCCAGCAGGACAGGAGAGCCCAAGAAAACCTTGGAAGGCGGTGGGAGGGGTGGGGGAGTCCATTCCTGCTGCTTGTAAAAAGTGACCCAGCAGCTAATTAGCAGGTAGGATTGTTTTTACATGAAAGCCAACCGCCAGCTGAAAAAACTATACCAGGCATCATCCTGGTATAACCACTCAAAGTCCAGCATATATGTAACAGCAGAGAAAATAAATTGGGTCGGTGGACCAATATGACCGCAATCCATTCTTTTTTGTAATGCCCATGTTGAGGGTTAGGCCCTAAAAAGTTTTAAATTCAGAAGCCATGATAGGTTTCCATGTGAATTATCTGGAAAGAGCTGAATTTGGGTGGGCGGCGATGTATTGTGCGTATAAATTGCTTTGGCCCACAATCAGTTCATACAAATCTTCAATGAAAAACAGTGGAGTGTTAAACGCTAGTGCTGGCAGTGAATGGGGCCAATCCTGCTAACACTTCATTTTTGGGGACACTATACAAAAGAGGCACTAGTATAATTTTGTTCGTGATCAATATGTTGATCTGTACAAACACTTTACTAGTAATGGCGGTGATCAGCGATCTATAGTGTGAGTGCAACAGTGTGTGGGCAATCTAACACTAGCTGACCCTGGCTGTGTGGGGCGCTAACTAACCCTGATGCTATCTGATGTTGCTAGTGGGAGTAATATAGTGATCAGTGAAAAATTCTGTATATGACACTGTACTAATGGTCGCTGGGTGATGGGGTGATCAGGGGCGATAAAAGAGTTAAATGTGCTAATCTAACGTGTATGTAAAATGTAGTGCTTTTACTCAGTGCCGTGTACGTCGCTTTGCCCAGATCTGTTGGCGGGCAGGCGGCAAGTAGTTAAATAAAATTGAAAAACATTTCTCTCAGTAACAAAAATTTTTTATTTTTTTTTAAACATTGTTTTTCTTTTTTTAAAAATTTTTTTTTAATTACTTTTATTAGAGTAGCGCAATGTTATGGTAACATTGTACTACTCTGGCGTGTGATCAGGGATTTTTTTTTTTTACACTTGCAATGTAAGGCTTGCTTTGAACTGTCATGGATGTGTTAAGTTTATGACAGTTCAAAATACAGTGATCTGAGATTAGCTCCAGCTGGTCACTTGGTACAGGGTGCTGTGATTGGCCCCATGTGAGAACTGTGGACCAATCACAGTTCTCCAGGAACAGAAGCAAAGCTTTTATTAATCAGATTTATTCATAAAAGCTTTGTTGTCATTGTTGCACGCCCCCTGTGTTGACAAAGCACCAGCGACATAAGATATTTGTTGCTTGTACTGTAGCTGCTGCCCGTCCGCAGTACATTGCGTTGTGGGGGGAGGGTGATCAATTTTTTTTTTTTTACAATATCTTTAGCTGTCATGAATGGAATGGGTTATCCGTTTATGAACAGTTTGCTTATGGTTGTGATCTGTAATTGGCTACAGCTAATCACATGGTACAGGTAGCCAGGTACCATGTGATTGCTGTGGGCCAATCACAGATCGCAACAGTAAGCAAGCTGTTCATGAATGGAAAACCATACATGACAGGTTGTATACATTGTTATTTGATCACTATGACTAATCATAGCAATCACATGATACCCAGTTACTGATTATTAGTAACAGTGATTCGCTGTGTCACATGAGGGGCACAATGTACTCGTAAACCAGAGCAGACACAATCACGTATATACTGTATACATGACTGAGTCTGCATGTGCTGTCCTGCTGGAGTAAATGTACTGTGGTGGGGCGTCAAGTGGTTAAACTCAAATCAATGTGAAAAGTAACATGTGTAACACACAACTGTGCAAACCACATAATATATAAAACACAAAAATCCACCAAATACATGTGTATATAACAATCAGAGACACTTGAAATCCTCCATGAATCCCCTAGTGAGTTCCACCCCCACTGCTACAATCAGCTTCTTTCCAGGCAGGAGCGACCCCAGATTTTAGAAGGTCTTATCTCGCTTATGGATGCCTGAAAACTTCTGCAGCAAAGGCATCAAAGGGATTGGGAACCACAGGGTACACAAGCAGGGATTAAATCGAATAAATACCTCCAGTCCCTTAACCTCTGCACGCTGGCCGAACACAAATGTGTGGCCTCTCAGCGTCTGGGCCTAGACGCCGAGTAGCCGCACATTTGCGTTCTTTTAAAAAAAGATATATGTGCTGAGAACGCGCTCCCAGCACACATGTCCAATACTCACGGAAAGGTCCCGATCTCCTCTTTCGATCAGGACCTTTCCCGATCATGTGACTGCCCTGACGGCGTGTTACGGCGTGTCACGGCGGTCACATGACCCTAAACCCCACCTCCCGGCTTCTGAAACCCTTAAAGGGCCGAGAGGCACCGGCGTGAAGGGGTTAAGAATGTCTTATACGACAAAACACATGCAACCATTTTCAGTACATCAGGACTGATACATTTTCAAATACAGTATATGTACCATAGCTTGTAGACTCTATACCTTTCACACAGACTAAATAATATATGCTGATTTGGCCTATTTTTACCAATGAAATGTAGCAGATTAATCTTTGGCCAAAATGTATAAAGAAAAAAAAAGATTATTTATTTGCAATACTTTGTAACAGAAACTAAGAAGAACAAACAAGACAACAAAGAAAAAAAGCTATTGCAAACTCTAAGTGGGCTTTCATGTGTTTTGCACTGAGGAGAGGCTTCCGTCTAGCCACTCTGCCATAAAGCCCAGACTGGTGGAGGGCTGCAGTGATGGTTGTCCTTCTGGAACTTTGTCCCATCTCCACACAGGATCTCTGGAGCTCAGATTGGAAAACAGGGTCTTGGTCACCTCTCTTACTAAGGCCATTCTACCCCGATTGCTCAATTTGGCTAGGAGACCAGCTCTTGGAAGAGTTCTGGTTGTGCCAAACTACTTCCATTTGAGAATTATGGAGGCCACTGTGCTCTTGGGAATCTTCAGTGCAGCAGAAAGTTTTTGTAGCTTTCCCCAGATCTGTGCTTTGCAATAATCCTGTCTCTGAGCTCTTCAGGCAGTTCATTTGACCTCATGGCTTTTGCTCTGATACAGTATGCATTGTCAGCTGTGAGGTCTTTTATGTAGAGGTGTGTAATCCTTTGCAAATAATGTCCAATCAATTTAATTGACCACAGGTGGACTCCAAACACAGTGTCACGTACCTGATTGGAGACTGAAATGACGAGGTCGGCCTCACTTGTGTCACCCTGACCCCTTGGGAAGTGGAACAGAGGGTGTTTAGGAACCAGGAGAACAAGAGCGACAGCAGATGTTGTTTGCAGCTCTTGCAGTTGGAGACTTTGGAAGGCTGATGAACCTCCGATTCAGGCACAGTAGTAATATGCAGAGCTGGTATGGTAGATTGCCAGGTGTGCACCAGAGCAAGGCAGGAAGCAGGGATGGGAGACAGGAGCAGTGTCAAAGGAATAGCCAGGGTCATCAACGGGCAGACAGTGAGGTACCAAATCATAAGCAAGCCAAAGTCAGGAACCAGTATCAAGCAGGAGAGGAATCAGAGTCAGGTCAGGAACAAGCCAGGTCAGCAACAAGGAAATCACACACAGGAATGAGCAGGAAACAGGGAACAGATGAAGACCAGTCAGCACTCAGCACAGGCAGAGGCACCTCTTAAATAGTCCATCTGGCGCCAATCTTCACTGTGCGTGTGTATGTGCGTGATTGTGAATTTCTGTGCACATGCGCACGTCTATTCACCAGCCGTCTCATGGGAATTCCCTTACACACGGTGTAGATGCAGTGTTGTTGCAAAGGGTCTCAATACTTAAGCAAATGTGATATTATAGTTTTTCCTTCTTCATACATTCACAAACATTTCTAAAATTCTGTTTTCACTTTGTCAACATGGGGTACGGAGTGTAGATTAATGAGAAAAAAAATATGAATTTAAACAACTGTAGTATCAGGCTGTAACATAAGAACATTGAAAAAAGTGAAGGGGGTCTGAATTATGAATGCACTGTATTTTCCTGGTTGTAACATTCAACCATCCTAATGATATGCATACTTACTTTTTACCACTAGATGGAGAAATACAACATGAAATGTAGAAAAGTTGCTGGATGCTAGATCTTGTATCATGCAGAAGAATACCTTCTAACCTTCATTACCATTATATGAGCTATCAGTGCCAAGACTCTAATATTGCCTATAATTGTTCAATCAAGCTGAAGGAAACCTCTTGAAATGTCTTTTTATTATGGGTAAGGCATACACCCATCAGCTTACCCCAGGAGGAACTTTGACCAAACAATTTGTAAAAGCTATTCAAATCACTGTTGTTGTCCCCCAGGAGTGATGTGATGCTGACAGTACATGCCAACACCACTCATCTTCTCCTTCCCCCGCCCTTCCATAGGAATAAAAATGAACATTTAATCAAGATAATGATTAGAGATGCCAGAAAATGTTTGTAATATTTTTGATACATTGGTGTGTATGAGGAATTGAAATGGAATTCTGCAGACTTCAGTTTCCAGTACGGTGGCATTACCTATGTGACTAGACACAACGAATGTGGTTATTAACACTATTATATCCAGAAGACAACGCAGGTGGGTAGGGAAGGTATGCTGGGTTGCCACTCAGAATGAATGACACGCCATGGTAAGTCATACACATTACTGGAGCTGAACTCTGAGGTTGAATTTAAAAAAGTTAATACAAGGATATTTTAATCATGTGACTACAATCTCATTGTAAGCAGCTAAAATAACAGCTACTTTTTTTAACCACTTCCTTACTGGGCCAATTCTGACACGTCTCTCTTATATGCAAAAATCAGTTTTTGCTAGAAAATTACTTAGAAACCCCAAATATTATATATTTTTGTAGCAGAGGCCCTAGAGAATAAAACAGCGTTCATTGCAATTTTTGTCACACTGTATTTTATATTTTTTTTAAACATAATTTAGAAAAAAAAAATACACTTAATAAAAAAAAGCAAAATACAATATATAATCCAATTTATTTGTAAAATATAAAGATGATCTTATGACGAGTAAATAGATATCCAACATGTCATGCTTTAAAATTGCACACGCTCCTGGAATGGCGGCAAACTACGGTACTTCAAAATTTTAATAGGCGATGCTGTAAAAATTTCTACAGGTTACCAGTTTATAGTTATAGCACTAGACCGAGATCTAGTGCTAGAATTATTGTTCTCACTCTGACGTTTGCAGCGATACCTACGTATGCGTTCACCACTGTGCTCGAGCACGGGGGGACAGGGGCACCTAAAATTTCTTTTAATATTTTAATTATTATTTATTTTATTACATGTTTTTTATTACATACACTATTTATTATATACACTGTCCCTTAAAAAAATTATCACTTTTATTCCTATCACAAGGAATGTAAACATCCCTTGTAATAGAAATAAGCAGTGACAGGTCATCTTTATGGAGTGATCTGGGGTTCAATAAGACCCCGCATCTCTCCTCTACAATGTAAAGCATTAGATTTAAAAAAAATTGTTGATCTAGTGTGTAAAAAAAAATGGCCTTTTATACATTAGGCCGGAAGTGACGTCATGATGTCGCTCCAGTCCTCCTAGGCCATGGAGATTAGCAGGGGGCCATCTTTCTTCCACTCCACTCAACTCTGACAAGCAGCCGTGGCGGATCAGTTCTCGGTGCTGTCGATCATCCTGTTAAGCCCAGGAACCACTGGGAAGTGGCAGGCAGTGACCCCCTCCTGTCGTTTCTAAAAGTGATCCAGCTGTAAATTTGCCGCTCGGACCACTTTTTTCAGTTAGAGAAAAACAATACCAGCATACCATATATAGCATATTGCTGCAGCCATAACCCCAGTTCCACTTCCAACCGACGATGTCGTTTGACTATGGCCTGGTTGGGAAGTGTAAGGGTCCTTAGGAACCCTATGTGGCATGTGAGCTTTGTGAATTTCCATATTCAATGTGACCAGAGACCCCAGTATTTGGAGCTGTAGCACCATTCTCCCATCACACCTTACAGGGCACCACTGCTGTGTCAGAGCCAGGGGCGGACTGACCATTTGGAAACTCGGGCACTGCCCGAGGGCCCGGGGTCAGTAGGGGGCCCCATGAGATGCCCCTGGTACCTTTTTCATAGGCTTTCTTGAGTTTGGGCAAGGACACAGGGGCCCCATGATCCCCTATTGCCTGGGGGCCCCATGAGTTGTCAGTCTGCCCCTGGTCAGATCTGATTTTGAACTATAATTCTGTATTCAGAACTGTTG